>NC_057808.1:530337942-530344415 GCF_018294505.1 Triticum aestivum | reverse complement strand
ACCCCGGTTTGTAAGGGCCTTTTGTCCCGGTTCTCGAACCGGGACTAAAGGGTCGTTACTAATGCCTCCCCCCTTTAGTCCCGGTTCTTACACGAACCGGGACAGAAGGTCGTCCACGTGGCCGCTGCTGCCAGCCCAGGCAGGGGGCCTTTGGTCTCGGTTGGTGGCACCAACCGGGACAAATAGGCAGGGCCTTTTGTCCCGGTTGGTGTCACCAACTGGGACCAATAGGCATCCACGCGTCAGCAGCTGGCAGGAGCTGAGGTTTTTGTTTTTTTGAAAGGGGGTGGTTTAGGGGTTTTGGGGGGTTAATTTAGGTGTTTCATATATTGTGTTAGCTAGCTAATTAATTAATAGAGAGAAGTGTCCTCTCTTATCTCCGTGCTTGGTCGACGCTACGTACTATATACGTATGGAGAGGAGTAGACACGCTAGCTAGTAATCAAATGAAGGAAACAGAAGATCGTCATGAACATATGCATACAGAGAGAAGTGATATCGACCACCTCTCCTTCTCCGAGATATTGGTCGAACAACAAGTTCTCGTGTATCTATCCGACACTACCGGCTACATATATACAATAATTATCTCTTACAATACAATCTCCTAATTAAATTGTAGGAACACAGGGTCCACATAGTATTCTCCGTTTTCATCGATCACGTGGTCAAGGAAGAATGCCGCCAATTCCTCTTGAATTCCTCGCATACGATCTGGTGCTAGGAGTTCATCCCGCTTCCGAAACATCTAATTTGAAGAAGGGGGTCAATACATATATATATATATATATATATATATATATATGAATAAATGAAACTCAACACAAATGATGGTAATAAAATAAAATTGTGAATATTGTTGCTTACACACTTCATATTGTTCTTCAGTGTAGCCCCGCTCACAGGTCATGTAGCGGATGTACTCGCAAACGTAGTATCCACAGTAATTATTCCCGGGTTCCTGCCACAACCACTTTACAAGAAATAGAGGTCAATCAAACTGATAAGCAAGCATGCTAAATGGTATTGATGAAACTAGCGCTTGAATCACTAGGAGATGCGCGGAACATGCTACTATAGTACTTACTTTCGGGTGTTTAAATTGCAGCTTCTTCGGCAGTCCCGGAGCTTTTGTGGTGAATTTTCTCCAAACCCTGCCAGACAAAGAAAACAATTACTTGATATCAGGAAATGAACAAAGTTGCTGATATGGTGGATAATGATCGATTTAACTTACTTCTCGAGCATTTGAGTCATGTCCGCATAGTCCTGGGGATCTTTTCGTCTCGAGTCTAAGACGGTTACTAATCCCTGCTCAAGCTTAATCTCTAGGAGAATATAGTGGAAGCTGTGCATGCATGCATAAGTCATCAATTACATTACCATAACCTGGACTAATAAGGGAAACCGAATATGCACAAGACAGTAACACTCACTTGAAGTTGTAAGGAAAGAGTATTATATCTTTGTTTTGATTTAATACCAATGATCGTAGCAAGTTGGCCTCGGCTTCTTTGGGATGTTTTTCAACCGTATATGCATCTATGAGATTTGTGTTAATGAACCCAATATCACCGATTTGTCTTTTCTTCAATTCGACGATCTTCAATCTGCATAATATAGTGAGGATAATTATAAATACATGCAATGAAAGAGCTGACCTATATAGAGAGACTTAATGATAGAAGTAGTACTACTTACAGACAGTAGCAAGTGATCGTTGTTTTATCGAGGGCCTTTTGATTGTAAAACGGGAAGAAATCCTCAAATGGAACATTCAGCAGATCAATTCCAACGAGGTCATGCTCCGGTTTAACTCTCAGCGTCAAAGTATTCATCCCATCAGACTCTCTGCAGGTTTTCATGTACCAATCATGTAGTCTTCGCATCATCGTTGTTAGAGATCTTTCATCTTTGACGAGAGGCTTCCCGTAATGGTATTTGTGTTCATCGACCTCCATGATTTCATAATGTACATCGTCGGGCAGGTAGTCTCCAAGATTGTTATAACCGGCCACCATCCTCGGATCATTAGCGACGATGTCTTTTGACACCTTGAGCGGGGGGCACGATTGGTTCGCTTGTTCGCCGAGCTGGGCAATTTTTTTCACAGCTCGTTGTTCTTTTAACCTCTTATCACTGACAGTACTTCCCGACCGCTCCGCTTCGGCATATGTCTTTGCAAGAATGCGCTCATAGTTGCCTCTCGGAGGAGACTTTGATGGTTTTGTCAGGGCAGCCAGAGTGCGCTTTGCTTTCACCGTATCTACCTTCTCCTCCGGAGGTGGTTGTTTCTTTGCTTTCCCCCCTTCAAAGAAGTTTGTCACTTTGGCTCGCACGATCTCCCTGGTTTCATCCTCGGTCCTCTCGTATGGTAACTTCTCTCGAGTCTTCAGAGAAGGACCGAATCTGTATTGCCTCCCGCCTCTGGCAGCTGTACTGCTAGACGCCGGCAGAGCAAACGGAGCGGCTGCGGCTGTCTTCTTTCCTTGCTTACGAGGCGGAGGAGAAGGACTACGACGCGCCGGAGCAGCCGCAGCGGCGGCGGGTCTCTTCCGACCTTGCTGACGAGGCGAAGAAGGAGGAGGCTGGCTGCTCTGGCGCTGGCGGAGAAGGAGGCGGAGTGCCGTCACGCGCCGGAGAAGGAGGTTGAGTGCCCTGATCACTCGCCGGAGGAGGAGGCGGAGGAGGAGGCGGAGTGCCCTTACTCGCCGGAGCCGTCCAGTTCAGAAGCTTGATGAGCTCCTTCCGCCATAGGCATGGAGTCTTCAGAGCTAAACCCAGCCGAGTCTCCCCTTCACCGGTAGGGTGGTCAAGCTGGAGGTCCTCAAATCCCTCCGTTATTTCATCCACCATCACCCTAGCATATCCTTCTGGAATCGGCCGGCAGTGGTAGGTTGCGCCGGGTTCAGGAGGTAAAACAGAGCCAACAGCCGCCTTGACTTTGAAGTTCTGCCATTCCGCCATAAGGTGGCAATGTTGAGACTCCGTGATAGCATCCACGGGGTAGCTAGCAGGAGCCGCATGCTCCAGCTGAAGCAGCTCGGTGGAAGCCACGCTGCTTCTCCGCTGAGATGGCGGTGTAGCTTCGGGGGCAGTTTCGGCATCTCGATTGCCGTCTCGTTCCTCTAGCGCTTGAACCCTTTCGTGCAGCTTCTGAATTTGGATCTGCTCCACTTTTTTCCTCCTCTCCTGGGTTTTGTAACCGCCCGCGTCCAGAAAACCAGCCGTCCATAGAACGGAGCCTGGCGTGCCTCGTGTCCGTCCAGGGTGCTCAGCATTCCCGAGGTCCATTGTGAGCTCGTCGTTCTCTCTGTCTGGAACGAACGTCCCTTCCTGCGCTGCATCGATATATTGCTGAATCTTCTTGACTGGTATTCTCAAAAGCTCGTTCGTCCAAACGCACCTCCCTGTTACAGGGTCCAAGGTTCCGCCAGCCCCGAAGAACCAAGTCTGGCAACGGTCTGTCCAGTTCATTGTCTGTGGTTCGATCCCTTTTTCAAGCAGATCATTCTCAGCCTTGGCCCACTTAGGTCGGGCTTTGAGGTAGCCACCTGACCCCGTGCGATGGTGAAGCTTCTTCTTCGCAACATTCTTCTTGTTTGTCGCTGACATCTTCTTACTCTTTTCCGATGTCTTGTGGGCCACAAATGCGGGCCAGTGATCTCTGATCTTCTCATACCGGCCGATGAATTCAGGTGTCTCTTCTTTGTCGACAAACGTTTTCAGCTCATTCTTCCACCTCCTGAATAGGTCTGCCATCTTCTTAAGAGCATGAGACTTGATTAATTGCTCTATAACTGGCTTCTCCAGATCCTCCTCTGGCGGTAGGGTGAAATTTGCCTTCAGCTCAGTCCAAAGATCATCTTTCTGCATATCATTGACATAAGACACCTCAGGGTCTTCCTTCTTGGGCTTATACCATTGGTGGATGCTGATCGGGATCTTGTCCCTAACTAGAACCCCGCATTGAGCAGCAAATGCATCCTTTGTCCGGATGGGTTCAATCGGTTGGCCGTCGCGCGCGATTGCTGTGATCTCAAACCTTTCATCCGAGCGCAACATTCTCTTCGGGCCTCGTCTCTTTACCGCAGTTGTGCTCGATCCGGAGGGCTAGAAAAAAGAAGAAGGACGAGTGTTAATTAATATGTGTACATACCAAAACAATGAATGCATCAATTAGCTAGTCAGCACAGGCTTAACTAATATATTTACCTGGCCGGACTCTGTTCAGTCAGCGGAGCCGTCACCACGGGCTCCTTCTTGCACCAGCATTGGGTCACCGGAGCCATCATAATCATGTCTTTCCTCCTCCACTCTTCGATCACCGTAGCCTGCTTCTTCACCCTGTTCTTCCAGACCAGCATTGTCGTTAAGATACGACAAGATATCACCTCCGGCTAAGATTATGTCCCCCAACACCTCTTCTGCTTGCTCATCTCGCCCGTGCTCCATTGTTTCTGCAAATATTACAACATGGCAATTATTACACAAACATGACAGCAGGTGGATATATTAGTGCAAACGTAGACCTAGCTTATTCCGGGTTTGGGGTGGCCTAGGCAACGCTTCAAGGGTAGCGGCGCGGCGGGAGGGGGTAGGATACCGACATCGTTTTTTCTAGGGTTTGGGTGTCCTCGAGAGTTTTGGTCGAGCGAGAGGGCCGGGGGGTGCTCTCGTGGTATAAGTTATCACGGTCGAGAGGGGGTATAAATATCGACCGTCCATCATGTCAAAGTTATCTGGGAGGGAGTTATATATATCGACAACGACGACATACATACATGGGAAAATAATGTTATCGGATAGGGGGTATATCGACCCCCCCACGTGTTGAAGTTATCGGGAGAGGGGTAGTATATCGACGACGACAGACCCGATAAAACATAAGAAAACGAAGAAGAAATAAAAAGAGGAGAAGAAGAAAAGGAATAGAGGAGAAACGAAGAAAAAAAAGAAGAAAAAAAAGAGGAGAAGAAGAAAGGAATAGAGGAGAGAAGAAAAAATAGAATTTTTTCTATTTTTTCTTCTTCTCTCCTCTATTCCTTTCTTCTTCTCCTCTTCTTTTTCTTCTTTTTTCCTCTTCTTATTTATTTCTCCTCTTCTTCCTCTCCTCTTCTTCTCCTTTCTTCCTCTTCTTATTTTCCTTTTTCCTCTCCTTCTTTTTCTTCTTCTTCCTTTCCTAGCTAGATATATAAAACTTTTCTAAAAATGTAACTTTTGCATATATAAAACTTTTCCATGGATCATCATTTCTCATATATATCCATATATAGCCACATACATATATAAATGGAAAAAAATGCTATGAACAAAAATACATATATACTTGGTAAATATTCTATGAGCATCGTTTCTCATATATATCAATGCATACATCCATGGATCATCATTGCTCATATATCCATAGTCATATATAAAAACTTTCTGTATATGAACAAAAAAACATTTTTTGACATATTTAGCACATTCTAAATTTTCCTAACTCTTTTACAACCACAAAAATTACTCCAACTTCATGACAGTACCCACACTCCATTTCACCAAAAACCTTCTGATCCATAGTTCAAAATTTTCAAATTCCATTCAAATGAAATTTGAACCAGATTCAAATTCCTTGCTGAAAACCTATTCTAAACCAGTCCAAAAATTCTGAAATTTTGCCATAACCTTTGTCTTGCATCAGTACCTCACCACAAAAAATATCATAAATTCTAAAAATGCCCAAAGCCATCTAGCATTTGATCAAACACCCTCTATATGCACTGTTCATATCTGTAAAAAAATTCAGAAATTTCAGAAAATTGGACGGCGTCTTGCTGCTGCTCCACTCCTTCTCCTCTCCTTCTGCTCTTCAATGCGTCGGGGCCGGCGGCGACCATGGAGTAGGGGCGGCAGAGAGCAAGGGGCACTCGGGCGCAAGAGCGGCGCTCGATCGGGACCATGGGAAAGGGGGGGCTCACTTCGAGGGGGGCGGCGATGGCAGGAGTCCGGCGACGAGGACGGCGGGCTCGGGGCGGCACGCGGTGACGGGGACGGCGGTCTCGGGACGGCAGGCGGCGACATGGACGTGGAGGGGTGGGCTCGGGGAGGCACTCGACGACGGGGACGACGAGGACGGCGGGCTGAGGGATGCCGGCGACGAGGACGGCGTGGGCTCGGGGAGGTGACGGCGTTGGCGGCGGCGTAGACGGCGACGAGGAGCGCGCGAGCGATTTGGGCAGCCCGGCGGCGGGGGCAACTGGCGAGGGAGGCGACGGAGATGTGAAATTTTCACAAGTCCTGGTTATATAGCAAGGGCATTGGTCCCGGTTCGTGGCACCAACCGGGACCAATGCCACCCTTTAGTCCCGGTTGGTGCCACCAACCGGGACCAAAGGTCCCTTTTCAGCAGCGCAAAGGGCGGGAAGCGGCGGCCTTTGGTTCCGGTTGGTGGCACCAACCGGGACTAAAGGGGGGGCATTGGTCCCGGT
>NC_057808.1:530337326-530337932 GCF_018294505.1 Triticum aestivum | reverse complement strand
CACCAACCGGGACCAAAGGCCTTGCGCTGCCCGCGGCCAAAAGTTTAGTCCCACCTCGCTAGTTGAGAGGGGCTCGGAGTGGTTTATAAGCCCCACTGCGGCTGCCCTCTCGAGCTCCTCTCAAATGCAGGCTTACGGGCCTAATGTCACACTGTGCTGTCTGTGGGCCTATTGGGCCTTCTGCGGGCCTGAATCCTGGCCCAGGTTGGGTTTCTAGTCGTATTCAGGCCGTGATGGCCCAATAGGTGGCAGTTTTTTTTAATTTTTTTTCCAGTTTTTTGGTTCTGTTTTTTGCATTATTTATTTTCTTTTGTTTTTTGCTTTATTTTTTAATTCTTTGTGCTTTTAGGTCAGAAAATTTATAAACTTTCTGTTAGTGCCATTAGTTTTCAAATTTAAATAGTTAAAATTTGAATTCTATGAAATTTGTGTGAATCACAAGTTTGTGATTAACTTTACTATAAAAATAGTTTTTTTTTAGTTTTTTGTTTTGTTTTTTGCATTATTTATTTCTTTTGTTTTTTGCTTTATTTTTTAATTCTTTTTGCTTTTAGGTCAGCAAAATTATAAACTTTCTGTTAGTGCCATTAGTTTTAGAAAAAATAT
>NC_057808.1:530330222-530337313 GCF_018294505.1 Triticum aestivum | reverse complement strand
TAAACTTTCTATTAGTGCCATTAGTTTTCAAATTTGAATTGTTAAAATTTGAATTTTTTGAAATTTGTGTGAATCACAAGTTTGTGATTAACTTTCTATTTTGTTTTGTTTGTACTTACAACAAAAAACTTATTTATTTTATTTTATTTTGTTTCTAATTACTTATTTATTTTACTTTATGATAATTCCTTTTGCTATTAAAGTTTCTATCAAAAAAAGTTCTTTATGAAAATTCTTTTTGCTTTTAATGATTTTGAACAGAAAATACTTCGATAATTTTAGTTGCATCAATTTTATATGATTTTAGTTTCAATAATAATAGAGGTTTCTTATAATGTTTTGAACAGAAAATACTTTGTTAATTTTAGTTTCATAAATTTTATTAAAGTTTATTTTATTTTGTCGGAACACAAGAAGTCCGGAGTTGTAATAAGTTATGAAAAATAAAAAAGAGGCGCAATGCTCGTTGATTTGCTTCAAGCCTTTCGGAATAGTGTAGACTGCACTGCACATAGCTCGATACAGTCTACCTTATTCCTCAAGGCTTGAAGCTAAGCAACGTGAGCATTGCGCCTCTTCTTCATCGTCTCTGCACTCAGGGCTTATAAACCGCTCCTAGTGCCTCTCAGCTAGCGAGGTGGGACTAAAAAACTGCTTAGTAAGAAACTCTAGTACCGGTTCGTGCCATGAACAGGTACTAAAGGTGCTCGTGGGGCCACAGCCTCATTAGTACCGGTTCGTGGCACCAACAGGACCAAAGGGTGGAATTGGTCCCGGTTCGTGCCACCAACCGGGACCAATGCCCTTGCACAACGGCGTGGTGGTGACTTTAGTCCCACCTCGCTAGCTAAGAGAGAGCCGCACCTGTTTATAAGGTGCGGTGTGCCTGAGCTGTCGAGCTCCTCTCTAAAGTAGGCTTACGGGCCTAACCTCTCTGTACATGCCTGTGGGCCTACTGGGTTTCTAATCGTATTCAGGCCGTGGTGGCCCAGTAGGTGGCATAATTTTTAATTTTTGGCCTGTTATTTTTCATGCATTTACTAATTATTTTGAGCTATAAGACCCTAAAATTGAAAAGCATTTCAAATGAACTCTGAAAAGGTTGAAAGTTGGCATGGTATCATCATTCCATCCACATAGCATGTGCAAGAAAGTTGAGAGGGTTACGGCAAAAACTATATGCACTTCTTGTACAAAACGGACAATGGTATCATACTCGTCTATTACAAAGTTGGCATGGTATCATCATAATAGTTGCGGGAGAAAGTCTTCACTTTTTCTTCACTTGTGTCATTTGCTTATTGCGCCGTAACCATGGATAATCTTCATCGTTTATCAGGATGCTTGGGTCAGCCTTGACTTTGAAGGGAGGAATTTCATGAAACTTTTCATAATCTTCAGACATGTCTGTCTTGCCCTCCACTCCCACAATGTCCCTTTTTCCTGAAAGAACTATGTGGCGCTTTGGCTCATCGTATGATGTATTCACTTCCTTATCTTTTCTTTTCCTCGGTCTGGTAGACATGTCCTTCACATAGATAACATGTGCCACATCATTGGCTAGGATGAACAGTTCGTCAGTGTACCCAAGATTGTTCAGATCCACTGTTGTCATTCCGTACTATGGGTCTACCTGTACCCCGCCTCCTGACAGATTGACCCATTTGCACTTAAACAAAGGGACCTTAAAATCATGTCCGTAGTCAAGTTCCCATATGTCCATTATGTAACCATAATATGTCTCCTTTCCCCTCTCGGTTGCTGCATCAAAGCGGACACCGCTGTTTTGGTTGGTGCTCTTTTGATCTTGGGCGATCGTGTAAAATGTATTCCCATTTATCTCGTATCCTTTGTAAGTCAATACAGTCGAAGATGGTCCCCTGGACAACGAGTACAACTCATCACAAACAGTGGTGTCACCTCTGAGACGTGTTTCCAACCAACTGCTGAAAGTCCTGATGTGTTCACATGTAATCCAGTCGTCACACTGCTCCGGGTGTTTGGAGCGCAGACTGTTCTTGTGTTCATCGACATACGGGGTCACCAAGGTAGAGTTCTGTAGAACTGTGTAGTGTGCTTGAGACCAAGAATATCCGTCCCTGCATATTATTGAGTCCCCCCTCCAAGCGTGCCTTTTCCAGTCAGTCTCCCCTCATACTGCGATTTAGGGAGACCTATCTTCTTAAGGCCAGGAATGAAGTCAACACAAAACCCAATGACATCCTTTGTTTGATGGCCCATGGAGATGCTTCCTTCTGGCCTAGCGCGGTTACGGACATATTTTTTTAGGACTCCCATGAACCTCTCAAAGGGGAACATATTGTGTAGAAATACGGGCCCCAGAATGACAATCTCGTCGACTAGATGAACTAGGACGTGCGTCATGATATTGAAGAAGGATGGTGGGAACACCAGCTCAAAACTGACAAGACATTGCGCCACATCACTCCTTAGCCTTGGTATGATTTCTGGACCGATCACCTTCTGAGAGATTGCATTGAGGAATGCACATAGCTTCACAATGGCTAATCGGACGTTTTCCGGTAGAAGCCCCCTCAATGCAACCGGAAGCAGTTGCGTCATAATCACGTGGCAGTCATGAGACTTTAGGTTCTGGTACTTTTTCTCTGGCATATTTATTATTCCCTTTATATTCGACGAGAAGCCAGTTGGGACCTTCATACTGAGCAGGCATTCAAAGAAGATTTCTTTCTCTTCTTTCGTAAGAGCGTAGCTGGCAGGACCTTCATACTGCTTCGGAGGCATGCCGTCTTTTTTGTGCAAACGTTGCAGGTCCTCCCGTGCCTCAGGTGTATCTTTTGTCTTCCCATACACGCCCAAGAAGCCTAGCAGGTTCACGCAAAGGTTCTTCGTCACGTGCATCACGTCGATTGAAGAGCGGACCTCTAGCTCTTTCCAGTAGGGTAGGTCCCAAAATATAGATTTCTTCTTCCACATGGGTGCGTGTCCCTCAGCGTCATTCGGAACAGCTAGTCTGCCGGGACCCTTTCCAAAGATTACGTATAAATCATTGACCATAGCAAGTACGTGATCACCGGTACGCATGGCGGGCTTCTTCCGGTGATCTGCCTCGCCTTTGAAATGCTTGCCTTTCTTTCGACATTGATGGTTGGTCGGAAGAAATTGACGATGGCCCAGGTACACATTCTTCCTGCTTTTGTCCAGGTATATACTTTCAGTGTCATCTAAACAGTGCGTGCATGCGTGGTATCCCTTGTTTGTCTGTCCTGAAAGGTTACTGAGAGCGGGCCAATCGTTGATGGTTACAAACAGCAACGCGTGCAGGTTAAATTCCTCATGTTTGTGCTCATCCCACGTACGTACACCGTTTCCATTCCACAGCTGTAAAAGTTCTTCAACTAATGGCCTTAGGTACACATCAATGTCGTTGCCGGGTTGCTTAGGGCCTTGGATGAGAACTGGCATCATAATGAACTTCCGCTTCATGCACATCCAAGGAGGAAGGTTATACATACATAGAGTCACGGGCCAGGTGCTGTGGTTGCTGCTCTGCTCCCCGAAAGGATTAATGCCATCCGCGCTTAAACCAAACCATACGTTCCTTGGGTCAGCTGCAAACTTAGTCCAGTACTTTCTCTCGATTTTTCTCCACTGCGACCCGTCAGCGGGTGCTCTCAACTGCCATCTTTCTTACGGTCCTCACTGTGCCATCGCATCAACTTGGCATGCTCTTCGTTTCTGAACAGACGTTTCAACCGTGGTATTATAGGAGCATACCACATCACCTTCGCAGGAACCCTCTTCCTGGGGGGCTCGCCGTCAACATCACCAGGGTCATCTCGTCTGATCTTATACCGCAATGCACCGCATACCGGGCATGCGTTCAGATCCTTGTACGCACCGCAGTAGAGGATGCAGTCATTAGGGCATGCATGTATCTTCTGCACCTCCAATCCTAGAGGGCATACGACCTTCTTTGCTGCGTATGTACTGTCGGGCAATTCGTTATCCTTTGGAAGCTTCTTCTTCAATATTTTCAATAGCTTCTCAAATCCTTTGTCAGGCACAGCATTCTCTGCCTTCCACTGCAGCAATTCTAGTACGGTACCGAGCTTTGTGTTGCCATCTTCGCAATTGGGGTACAACCCTTTTTTGTGATCCTCTAACATGCGATCGAACTTCAGCTTCTCCTTTTGAATTTCGCATTGCGTCCTTGCATCGACTATGACCCGGCGGAGATCATCATCATCGGGCACTGGTTCCTCTTGCTCTTCAGCAGCTTCCCCCCTTGCAGCATCATTGGGCACATCGTCTGGTTCCTCTTGATCTTCAGCAGCTTCCCCCGTTGCAGCATCACCGTATTCAGGGGGCACATAGTTGTCATCGTCCTCTTCTTCTTCGCCGTCGTCCATCATAACCCCTATTTCTCCGTGCCTCGTCCAAACATTATAGTGTGGCATGAAACCCTTGTAAAGCAGGTGGGTGTGAAGGATTTTCCGGTCAGAGTAAGACTTCGTATTCCCACATATAGGACATGGACAACACATAAAACCATTCTGCTTCTTTGCCTCAGCCACTTCGAGAAAATCATGCACGCCCTTAATGTACTTGGAGGTGTGTCTGTCACCGTACATCCATTGCCGGTTCATCTGCGTGCATTATATATAATGAAGTGTGTCAAAAACCATTACAGAACATCATGAATAGATAATTAAGTGACCAAATTAATAGAAGTTCATCATCACATTAAAACCAAAGTACATACATAGTTCTCATCTAACAACATATATATAGCTCTCCAGAGCATCTAATTAATTAAACCATACATTGAAACTATGTAAAACATTTCAATGCGAAAACAAATGCGATCATAATCGCAACCAAGGTAACAATTGATCCAACGGCATAATGATACCAAGCCTCGGTATGAATGGCATATTTTCTAATCTTTCTAATCTTCAAGCGCATTGCATCCATCTTGATCTTGTGATCATCGACGACATCCGCAACATGCAACTCCAATATCATCTTCTCCTCCTCAATTTTTTTTCCTTCAAATAATTGTTTTCTTCTTCAACTAAATTTAACCTCTCGACAATTGGGTCGGTTAGAATTTCCGGTTCAACCACCTCCTAGATAAATAAAATCTATGTCACGTTGGTCGGTATATTTGTCATAAACAATAAATGAACCAAATAGTTATAAAAAGATAATATATACCACATCCGAATCATAGACAGGACGAGGGCCGACGGGGGCGGATACCAAAACCATCGCACTATGTAATAAGAAGGAATAATAGAAGTAACAAAATTAGACAAGTAACTATCTAAAGTAAGAATTTTTTCCTTTCAGAAAGAAGATAAGAGCAAGAGGCTCACCACGGTGGTGCTGGCGACGAGATCGGCGCGGGCGATCGACGGCGGTGAAGACGGGGACGGGACATGACGGACCGCTAAACCTAGACAAATCTCGGGGAAAATGGAGCTCGGAGGTCGAGTTTCGAGAGGACAAAGATTAACTAGTGTGGCTCAGACATTTCATCGAACACCTCATGTGCATAGGAGGTGAGCTAGAGCACCCAAATGCCCTCCCCTCGCCGGCTAGAAAAAACAGAGCACTCTAGAGTGCTCTGCTGTGGCGATGGGGTATATATAGGGAACTCATTGGTCCCGGTTGGTGGCACCAACCGGGACTAAAGGCCTTTGGTCCCGGTTGGTGCCACGAATCGGGACCAATGACCCCTTTAGTCCCGGTTGGTGGCACCACCCGGGACCAAAGGCCTTGTGCTGGAACTGGCACGGTGCGGTGGGATGTTTAGTCCCACCTCGCTAGCCGAGAGGCTTCGACAGTGGTTTATAAGCGCAGCTGCGCTGACCACTTTGAGCTCCTCTCAAATGCAGGCTTACGGGCCTATTCTATCACTATTTGCCTGTGGGCCTACTGGGCCTTCTGCGGGCTTGAATCCTGGCCCATGTAAGGGTTTCTAGTCGTATTCAGGCCGTGGTGGCCCAGTAGGTGGCATAATTTTTTTCCTCTGTTTTTTTCTCTTTTGCTTTATTTGTTTTGTTTTGTTCCTACTTACAACAAAAAACTTATTTATTTTATTTCTAATTACTTATGTATTTTACTTTAATTATTTTATTTTTATTTATTTTACTGCTGCTATTTTTACTTAATTTATTAAGGTTTATTTATTGTAGTTACTATAGTTTATATTATTTTATTTTATTAAGGTTTATTTAGTTTTATTTATTTTATTAAGGTTTATTTATTTTATAAATATAAAAAAATGAACATAGATGCGCTTATAGAGAAAATTAAACCTAAATTCATAGTAAATTTCTATGAAATTTACTGTGAATTTAGGTGAAATTCCCTGTATAAGGGCATCTATTTTCACTTTAAGACAAGCTCAACAAGGCATAGAGAGAAGGGCTTATAAACTGGTGTGAGCGCCCTTTGGTTGGCGAGGTGGGACTAAACACTGGCCGCAACTAGGACCAGCCCTTTAGTCCCGGTTTGTGGTATGAACCGGGACTAAAGGGGGTGGGCCAGGAGCGTGGCCCATTGGTCCCGGTTTGTCCCACCAACCGGGACCAAAGGGTCCGGACGAACCGGGACTGTAACACCCTGGGAATCATGCTACAGTAACCCCCTGTGATTAAGCTAATCATGTTGCTAAACAGGGCTTGATCACATTTGAACCACACCCTTGTCAAACTCCTAGTTCAAACTTCAAATATAATTAAAGTGGAAAATAAAAGTTTTCAAAAATTCAAACAGAAATGTTCAGTGGGTTCTAAATAATACACTGGTAATTATGGTGGAGAAAACACATTTTTATAAGATGTCTAAATACTTTTAAATGAAATAAAACAGAAAAGGAAATAAACAAAAAAGAGAAAACAGAAAACAAAACAGAAAAAGAAAGCAAAAGGAAAAAGGCCCGCTCCCCCCCCACTGGAACCGCGGCCCAGACCCCCCCCGGCCCAAGCTGGGCCGCCACCCGCAGCCGCGCCCCGGCCCAGCCCACCCCCCCGCCCCGCGTCCCCTTCCTGTTCCCCCGACCGGGTCGGAACAGGGGAGCGTCGCCGCCGAACCCCCTC
>NC_057808.1:530321195-530329786 GCF_018294505.1 Triticum aestivum | reverse complement strand
TGACTGGGCGGCCCCAGCCACTGACGTGCGGGCCCCGCCCCTTAAAATAAATAATTAAAATGATTTTATAATTAAAAGTAATTAGTTTAACTAATTAGTCACTGACATGTGGGGCCCATCCCTCTAATTATACTGTTAGTTTAGTTTAACTAAATGTTAGACTAACAGAGGCTGACATGTGGGTCCCACTGGACCCACCTGTCTGGTTTGACTGGTCAGCCGACCTGTTGACTTGCTGACGTCAGCATTGCCTCATGCTGACGTCATAATTCATTTTTCTTAATATAAATAATTCCAGAAATTCAAATAAACTTTGAAAATTCATATCTTTTAAACCGTAACTCGGATGAAAATGTTTTCTATATGAAAGTTGCTCAGAACGACGAGACGAATCCGAACACGCAGTCCGTTCGTCCACCACACCTCCCTAACCTATCGAACTAGCAACTTTCCCCCTCCGGTCCGTCTGTCCGAAAACGTGAAACATCGGGAATACCTCCCGGGTGTTCCCCCCTTCACCGGTACCACCTACTGTCGCGTTAGGACACCCCTAGCACCGCTCACTGTCATGTCACGCATCGTCATGCTTATGTTTGCATTGTATTTACTGTTTCTTCCCCCTCTTCTCTCCGGTAGACTACGAGACCGACACTGCTGCTGCCCAGTTTGACTACGGAGTCGACGACCCCTCCTACTTGACAGAGCAGTCAGGCAAGCCCCCCCCTTGATCACCAGATATCGCCTACTCTACTCTCTACTGCTTGCATTAGAGTAGTGTAGCATGTTACTGCCTTTCGATATCCTATTCTGATGCATAGCCTATCCTTGCTACTACTGTTGATACCTTTACCTGCAATCCTACATGCTTAGTATAGGATGCTAGTTTTCCATCAGTGGCCCAACATTCTTGTCCGTCTGCTGTGTTATACTATCGGGCCGTGATCACCTGGGCGGTGATCACGGGCATATACTTATATACTATATACATGACACATGTGATGACTAAAGTCGGGTCGGCTCGTAGGAGTACCCGCAAGTGGATCTTTGTGGCGGAGCGACAGGGCAGGTTGAGACCGCCTAGGTAAGAGGTGGGCCTGGCCCTGGTCGGCGTTCGCGGATACTTAACACGCTTAACGAGATCTTGGTATTTGATCTGAGTCTGGCCATTTGGTCTATACGCACTAACCATCTACGTGGGAGTAGTTATGGGTATCCCGACGTCGTGGTATCAGCCGAAGCTCTTTTGACGTCAGCGACTGAGTGGCGCGCGCCGTGTTGGACCGCTTTGACGTAACCGCCGTGATCGTGTGGGTTGCTAGGTCTGCTCGCGGCCGCGTTCGCAACGTGCAGGTGTGCATAGGGCGATGGGCCCAGACCCCTGCGCGCATAGGTTTTAGACCGGCGTGCTGACCTCTCTGTTGAGCCTAGGTGGGGCTGCGACGTGTTGATCTTACGAGGCCGGGCATGACCCAGAAAAGTGTGTCCGGCCAATTGGGATCGAGCGTGTTGGGTTATGTGGTGCACCCCTGCAGGGAAGTTTATCTATTCGAATAGCCGTGTCCCTCGGTAAAAGGACGACCCGGAGTTGTACCTTGAGCTTATGACAACTAGAACTGGATACTGAATAAAATACACCCTTCCAAGTGCCAGATACAACCCGGTGATCGCTCTCTAACAGGGTGACGAGGAGGGGACCGCCGGGTAGGATTATGCTATGCGATGCTACTTGGAGGACTTCAATCTACTCTCTTCTACATGCTGCAAGATGGAGATGTCCAGAAGCTTAGTCTTCGACAGGACTAGCTATCCCCCTCTTATTCCGGCATTCTGCAGTTCAGTCCACTGATATGCCTCTTTACTCATATACCCATGCATATGTAGTGTAGCTCCTTGCTTGCGAGTACTTTGGATGAGTACTCACGGTTGCTTCTCTCCCTCTTTTTCCCCCTTTCCTTTCTATCTGGTTGTCGCAACCAGATGTTGGAGTTCAGGAGCCAGACGCCACCGTCGACGACGACTCCCACGGCACTGGAGGTGCCTACTACTACGTGCAGGCCGCTGACGACGACCAGGAGTAGTTAGGAGGTCCCAGGCAGGAGGCCTTGCCTTTTCGATCGTTGCTACTTTTGTGCTAGCCTTCTTAAGGCAAAACTTGTTTAACTTATGTCTGTACTCAGATATTGTTGCTTCCGCTGACTCGTCTATGATCGAGCACTTGTATTCGAGCCCTCGAGGCCCCTGGCTGGTATTATGATGCTTGTATGACTTATTTATGTTTTAGAGTTGTGTTGTGATATCTTCCCGTGAGTCCCTGATCTTGGTCGTACACATTTGCGTGCATGATTAGTGTACGGTCAAATCGGGGGCGTCACAAGTTGGTATCAGAGCCGACTGCCTGTAGGAACCCCCCCTTCCACACTCCTTGGCCGAAGTCGAGTCTAGACATTGCAAACTTTTACTAACATGGCTGTGCGGCTTACGGGCCCACGTCGCCATTGGGTGGTACTAGGATCTTTTACTCCTTGATCTTTACTCTGGGACTCTGAACTCTCTTCTACTCGGGTTAAACGAATTTACTAACTCTAACACTAGGATCCCGTGACCGCGTTCACCCCTAAGATGGATAAGCCATAGTTGTTTCTTAGAATAGTATTTTGAACAATTCACACACTGTCATTTGACTCCTTTGAAACGTCTTTGCTTTCAGATGGAAACCACGAGGCAGGTTGTTCGCCACACGATGGCCATTGGTGCCTCGGGATCACCTGCGGTGCTAGCTGAGATGATGACCTATCTGGGTTATCGCTGGCACCCTGAGTACACCGTCTACGAGGAGTACCAGGACTTTAACCAGGAGCAGTACCGTGCCATCGTCCACCTCTACTCTCGGGAGTACGACTCCACTACTGTGCTGCACACCGCACATGGTGTTGGTGTGACCATCGATATGGCTGTCCACGATGCAGCCTATGCTGCTCTGACACGTCTTCGTGGAGAGTATCGGGAGTTGGACACCTCCCCTTTCAGGCACATTGCTACCGCCTCTGATGTTGGTGCAGAGGGATACTATACTGCTGCCTACTCCACTGTCACCCGAGAGCCCTTCTACCATCAGCACCTGGTTCTGCATGCTGATGGGCTGGATCGAGCTAACCGAGCTCTTCGCCACGAGATGTACACCACCCGTCAGCACCTTTACCGTGCTCTGACGCTGCTGCACCCCTTTGTCCGGTCTGGACAGGTACCGCGTTCTGCGATCTACCCAGCCAGGACCGTGATGCCCCACGGTGTCGGTTGGCCAGAGGTGGGAGGCTACTCTCCCGCACTTGGTCCTCTTCTGCCACCTGAGCGTCGGGCTCTACACCTGAGTATCCGCGGCCCCCAGTCTGCTGACGTGGAGAGCTATCCGTTGCCTCACTACCAGCTGTCGGGCTACGATTACCTCCACAGTACCTCTTGGGACTGATGTAGGCTTGTTTGTAGTGTTAAAGGCATTCGCCGCGAGCCTGTGTACCGCCTATGATGTTTTAGTCTATGTACTGAACTCTATGCATGACCCCTTTTGTAAGCTATGCCGACTACTATGTAGTAGCTATCGTGCTCCTTTCATTATGCATGTTTCATCATGAATGATTCTTGTCATTGCCAATTTTCTCAATGCTGAACTACCCCTGTTATATATTAGCAGGATGGTTAGACCAGGTGGTCGTGGTCGTGGTGGCGATGCCCCACCACCACCTGAGTACATGGCTGGTATGATCCAACAGTTTGAACTGAACCGCCAATTCATGGAAAATATGATGGCTCAGTTTCCTCGCCCCAATATGAACCAGCAGCCAGCCCAAGTGACTCTTCAAGATTTCATACGCCTCAACCCAACCATCTACCGCAGCTCAACTCAGCCTTTGGATGCTGATGACTGGCTCCGTGACATCACCTATGAGATGGAGTCTGCTGATGTAGCCCCTGCCAGCTATGTCAATTTTGCTTCCTTCTTCTTGAAGGGACCCGCAGCTCAATGGTGGGACAGCCAAAGGCGTACTCTGCCAGCTGGAACAATCATCACCTGGCCAGACTTCCAAGCTGCTTTCCGTGCCCGCTTCATTCCTCAGGGAGTCATGGACCGGAAGAAGCGTGAGTTCCGCAACCTCACCCAAGGCAACAAAACTGTCGAAGCTTATCAGCGGGAGTTTCTGGACTTGTCCCGCTATGCTGAAGAAGACATTGCAACTGATGCACGCAGACAGGAGAAGTTCCGTGATGGCCTTCAAGCTGACATCAAGCTCGCACTTCTAGTGCATGACTTTGCTGATTTCGCCACCTTGGTGAATAAGGCCATCAATGTCGAGACTGGTCTGCAGGAATACCAGAGCTCTCAGAGGCGCAACCGTGACACGGGCTCATCTTCGGGCTCGCCCTCACAGAAGCGTAAGATATGGATCCCAAACAGCATGTATCGTCCAAATGCACCTGCTCCCAGGAAATCTTATGCTGCACCGCGTCTGCCTCCTCCACCATCTAAGCAGTCAAAGCTACCAGCTCCCCCACCTGGGGCTCCTGTTCCCACTCCCGATAATGGTCTGTGCTTCAAGTGTGGTCAACCAGGACACCGTGCTAGAGAATGCAACCAGAACCAGAATCAACTGGCCCTTCCAGCAACTGGCCGTGGTAACAATCAGCCTCGCAACAACAATGCTAAGCCTTATGGTCGTGCTCATGCCAACCACGTTGATCTCAACGAAGCTCAAGACCAGCCTGCTACTGTGATGGGTACACTCCTCGTAAATTCAGTACCAGCATCCGTTTTATTTGATACAGGTGCATCGCATTCATTCATGTCAGAAGATTTTGCATACAAGCACGACGTTAAATGTGAGGAGATGAACACCTCTGTATTGGTCAAAACCCCCGTGGGACAGTGTCAAACCTCCTTGGTTGGCATCGATGTCCCCGTGGAAATCGAAGGGCTGGAATTCTATGCCTCTCCCATTATCCTGAAGTCGTCTAACATCGACCTCATTTTGGGTATGGATTGGTTGAAAGCGCATACTGCTTCTATAGTTTGCGCCACTAAAACCGTCCATCTGCTACACCCTTCGGATGAAATAGTTGCTTACCAAGCTCATCTGGTGCAAAATGCCGAGGCAAGGCTTTACGCATTGAATGCATTGAACGCTGCACCACTCGAGGGCATTGAAAACATTCCCATCGTGCGTGAATTCCTCGACGTCTTCCCTGAAGAACTTCCAGGGATTCCCCCTGCTAGAGTTGTCGAATTCATCATCGACTTGAAACCAGGCACCACTCCTATAGCCAAGCGACCCTACAAAATGCCGCCGCATGAACTCCTTGAGCTTAAGGAGGAAATCGACAAGTCTCTTCGCAAAGGATTCATTCGCCCAAGTTGCTCTCCTTGGGGAGCACCTTCTCTCTTTGTCAAGAAGAAGGATGGGACAAACCGGTTAGTTCAAGACTACCGTCCTATAAACCAAGCTACCATTCAGAATAAATACCCTCTTCCTCGGATCAATGATCTGTATGATCAACTGGCGGGTTCGTCAGTGTTCTCTAAGCTCGACTTGAGGTTGGGCTACCACCAGATCCGTGTTCGCGAAGAGGATATCCCAAAGACCGCCTTCGTGACTCGCTATGGTTCATACGAGTACACCGTCATGTCTTTCGGTTTAACCAATGCTCCAGCCACCTTCTCTCGTCTGATGAACTACATATCCATGGATTACCTCGACAAGTTCGTCGTGGTTTATCTGGATGATATCCTGATATTCTCCAAGAACGAAGAAGAACATGCTGAACATCTTCGACTTGTGCTGGAAAAGCTACGAGAACATCAACTATATGCCAAGTTCTCCAAATGTGAATTCTGGCTACCCGAAGTAACCTATCTTGGGCATGTCATCTCTAAGGATGGTATTGCCGTCAACCCTGAACGAGTTCAGGCTATTCTTGATTGGACTCCTCCCAAGAACGTTAAGCAAGTCAGAAGTTTTCTCGGTCTCGCCAGCTATTGCCGTCGATTTGTCGAGAACTTCTCTAAGATCGCCAGGCCTCTGACTAACCTGTTGCATAAGGGCGTCAAGTTCCAATGGACAGACAAATGTCAGGAAAGTTTCCAAGCACTCAAAGACAAGTTGACTTCTGCTCCAGTTCTAGCTCCACCTGATACTAAGAGGGACTTCGTCATTTACTGCGACGCTTCCCGTCAAGGATTAGGCTGTGTCCTAATGCAAGACCGCAGAGTGATTGCTTATGCCTCTCGACAATTGCGCCCTCACGAAGAGAACTACCCAGTTCACGACCTCGAACTTGCTGCCGTCATTCATGCGCTGAAGCAGTGGCGACATTACCTTCTCGGTAATCGTTGCGAGATCTTCACTGACCACCAAAGTCTGAAGTATCTGTTTACTCAGCCAGATCTGAACCTCCGTCAACAGAGATGGATGGAGCTTGTTGCAGACTTTGACTTGGGTATCTCCTATACGCCAGGCAAGGCTAATGTAATGGCTGATGCCTTGAGCCGCAAGTCTTACTGCAACCACCTTCAGGTTCACAAAGTTCAGCCCTCGCTTGTTGAGGAATTCAGGAAGCTGAACCTCCATATTGTTCCTCCGGGTGCACTCGCTCCCCCTCCTAAACAATTTGGCAAGGTGAACCTCCACGTTGTTACCCAGGGTTCCCTCAATACCCTAGTTGCTAAACCAGATCTCGAGGACAGCATCAAAAGGCTACAGAAGTATGACTCTGAAGCCCACAAGATTAAGCGCTACCTCGCAGAAGGAAAGCCCTCATTCTTCACCATTTCTGAAGATGGCGCCCTATACTTCAAGGGCCGCCTAGTGGTGCCATGTGCAGAGAAAAACCTGGATATGACACAGGAAGTTATGAAAGAAGCTCATGATACGCCTCTGTGTATCCATCCGGGTAGTACAAAGATGTACCAAGATATCCGTCAGAGATTCTGGTGGACTAATATGAAGCAAGACATTGCTCGTTATGTTGCTGAGTGTGACGTTTGCCGTCGTATCAAAGCAGAACATCAAAGGCCTGCTGGAACTCTGCAACCTATCTCTATTCCTGAATGGAAATGGGACCATGTTGAGATGGACTTCGTCACTGGATTTCCCAAATCGCAGAAAGGTAATGATGCTATTCTTGTCGTCATTGACCGGCTTTCCAAAGTTGCACATTTTCTGGCGGTCAAAGAAACGATCACTGCTAGCCAGTTGGCAACGCTCTATATGTCCAGGATTGTTTCACTCCACGGTATTCCATTGGTTATCAGCTCAGACCGTGGCAGCTTATTCACTTCAAGATTCTGGGCAAGTTTCCAAGAAGCAATGGGAACTCATCTGTCATTCAGTACTGCGTTTCATCCTCAATCGCAAGGACAAGTTGAACGCGTCAACCAAGTTCGCGAAGACATGCTTCGAGCTTGCGTTATTTCCTTCGGCAAGAAATGGGAGGAATCTCTCCCGTATGCTGAGTTCTCTTATAATAATAGCTATCAAGCTAGTCTGAAGATGGCCCCCTTCGAAGTGTTATATGGACGAAAGTGCCGAACCCCTCTGAACTGGTCAGAAACTGGGGAACGTCCACTCTTCGGTCCGGATATTATCCAAGATGCCGAAGAACAAGTCCGCATTATTCGCGAGAATCTCAAGACTGCTCAGTCACGTCAGAAGAGTCAGTATGACCGTCATCATAAAGACATGGTCTATCAACCTGGCGAAAAGGCTTATCTTCGAGTCACACCTATGAAGGGTGCTCACCGCTTCGGGATCAAGGGCAAACTAGCTCCTCGCTATATTGGCCCATTCACTATTCTCGAAAGGCGTGGAAAAGTGGCATACCAACTGGAACTACCGCCGAACCTTTCTCAGGTTCACGATGTGTTCCATGTGTCACAGCTCCGCCGTTGCTTCAAGGATCCAATCCGAGCGGTGGATCACGAAGTGCTCGAATTGCAGCAAGACCTCTCCTATAAAGAGCATCCGGTCCGCATTCTAGACCAAGCTGAACGCCGCACACGTCAGAAGGCGATCAAGTTTCTCAAAGTCCAGTGGTCGCACCATTCTGAAGATGAGGCCACTTGGGAACGAGAGGATCGTCTGCGCGAAGAATACCCCGCGCTGTTTCCTTCTACCTCCTAAATCTCGGGACGAGATTTCTTGTAGTGGAGGAGATTTGTAACACCCTGGGAATCATGCTACAGTAACCCCCTTTGATTAAGCTAATCATGTTGCTAAACAGGGCTTGATCACATTTGAACCACACCCTTGTCAAACTCCTAGTTCAAACTTCAAATATAATTAAAGTGGAAAATAAAAGTTTTCAAAAATTCAAACAGAAATGTTCAGTGGGTTCTAAATAATACACTGGTAATTATGGTGGAGAAAACACATTTTTATAAGATGTCTAAATACTTTTAAATGAAATAAAACAGAAAAGGAAATAAACAAAAAAGAGAAAACAGAAAAAGAAAGCAAAAGGAAAAAGGCCCGCTCCCCCCCCACTGGAACCGCGGCCCAAACCCCCCCCGGCCCAAGCTGGGCCGCCACCCGCAGCCGCGCCCC
>NC_057808.1:529982888-529995191 GCF_018294505.1 Triticum aestivum | reverse complement strand
AGAACTCCCCCGTCCCCTCGATGCGGAGCTCGCCGCCGTCCATGGCCTCCCCCACGCCCTCCTCCTCTCGCCCCTCCCCTTACCTCACCAGAAGGGAGAGAAGAACCCGAGGGAGGGAGATCCAATGCGATCCAGCCTCGGTCTCCGCTGCCTCGGCCTCGCGCGTCGCCGAAGCAGCTCCGCCGTCGACCGAAGTCCCGCGGGTCGACGTGTTCCCCCGCTCTTCTTCCTCCCTCTGTTTGTGTCTCCCTTTTTTTCTCTCAAGTCTCAATCCCCTCTGTACTTCTCTGTGCAAGGAGGCCGCCATGGACGCCTGAGATCCTCCGCTCCGACCCACGCTACTACTGAAAAAGAGTTCTTAGCAGTTGTGTTTGCATGTGATAAGTTTAGACCTTATATTGTTGATTCCAAAGTCACCATTCACACTGATCATGCTGCTATTAAATATCTTATGGAAAAGAAAGATGCTAAGCCTAGACTCATTAGATGGGTCCTCTTGCTCCAAGAATTTGACTTGCATATTATTGATAGAAAAGGAGCTGAGAACCCCGTTGCAGACAACTTGTCTAGGTTAGAGAATGTTCTTGATGACCCACTGCCTATTAATGATAGTTTTCCTGATGAACAATTAGCGGTTGTCAATGCTTCTCGTACTGCTCCTTGGTATGCTGATTATGCTAATTACATTGTTGCTAAATATATACCGCCTAGTTTCACATACCAGCAAAAGAAAAAGTTCTTTTATGATTTAAGACATTACTTCTGGGATGATCCACACCTTTATAAAGAAGGAGTAGATGGTATTATTAGACTTTGTGTGCCTGAGAATGAATAGGAACAAATCCTACGCAAGTGTCACTCTGAATCTTATGGAGGACACCACGCTGGAGATAGAACTGCACACAAGGTACTTCAATCTGGTTTTTATTGGCCTACTCTTTTCAAAGATGCTCGTAAGTTTGTTTTATCTTGTGATGAATGTCAAAGAATAGGTAACATTAGTAGACGTCAAGAAATGCCTATGAATTATTCCCTTGTTATTGAACCGTTTGATGTTTGGGGCTTTGATTATATGGGACCTTTTTCTGCCTCCAATGGTTATACACATATTTTAGTTGCTGTTGATTATGTTACTAAGTGGGTAGAAGCTATTCCAACTAGTAGTGCTGATCATAACACTTCTATTAAAATGCTTAAAGAAGTTAATTTTTCCGAGGTTTGGAGTCCCTAGATATCTTATGACTGATGGTGGTTCACACTTTATTCATGGTGCTTTCCGTAAGATGCTTCCTAAGTATGATGTCAATCATAGGATCGCATCTCCTTACCACCGGCAGTCTAGTGGTCAAGTAGAATTGAGCAATAGAGAGCTCAAATTAATTTTGCAAAAGACTGTGAATAGATCTAGAAAGAATTGGTCCAAAAAACTTGATGATGCATTATGGGCCTATAGAACTGCATACAAAAATCCTATGGGTATGTCTCCATATAAGTTGGTTTATGGAAAAGCATGTCATTTACCTCTTGAACTTGAACATAAAGCATATTGGGTATTAAAGAGCTCAATTATGACTTCAAACTTGCCGGTGAGAAGAGGTTGTTTGATCTTAGCTCACTTGATGAATGGAGAACCCAAGCATATGAGAATGCCAAGCTCTTCAAAGAAAAAGTCAAACGCTGGCATGATAAGAGGATACAAAAGCGTGAGTTTAACGTAGGAGATTATGTGTTATTATTCAACTCTCGTTTAAGATTTTTTGCAGGAAAACTTCTCTCAAAATGGGACGGTCCCTACGTTATCGAAGAGGTCTATCGTTCTGGTGCTATAAAAATCAACAACTTCGAAGGCACGAATCTGAGGGTGGTAAACGGTCAAAGAATTAAACATTATATTTCAGGTAATCCTATTAATGTGGAAACTAATATTATTGAGACCATAACCCCTGAGGAATTCATAAGAGACACTTTCCAGAACGTTCCAGACTCCGAAAAGGCATAGGTACGTGGTACGGTAAGTAAACCGACTCCAAAACAACTCTAATGGCAATTTTTATCAGTTTTGGATTATTTAAGAATTTTAGGAAGAAAGAAGTAGTCCGAAAGGGACACGAGGCTCCCACGAGAGAGGAGGGCGCGCCCCCCCCTGTAGGGCGCGCCCCCCTGTCTCGTGGGAACCTCGTGTGCCTCCCGGACTCCGTTTTCTTGTATGTTACGTATTTTGGTCGGTAAAAATTCATTATATATACTCCCGAAGGTTTTGACCACCGGATCACGCAAATATCCTCTGTTTTCGTTTCGAGCTGTTCCTGTTGCAGAATAAAGCAAGATGTCTTCTCAGGAGTCAGTTGGGGAGAGTCGGGTGTCTCAACCAACGCCAGGTCTAGGAGCAAATAGCGGCGCCTATCACTTTGGACCATCAACGGAAGATGAGATGGAGGCTGATTTGAAAAGGATAGATGCCATGGAGGAGGATCAAGAAGTTACCTCTCGTCTTCGAGCAGAATTCACTATGGGGGAACTACCTAGCCTGGCTGTCCCTACTTCGCTCACTCCTTCCGACTCTAGATTTCTTTCTTATGAAAATATGAAAAAGAGTTTCACTTGTTCTCCAGAAGCTATACAACATCCTTGGGTGAAAGGAGCCTTGTCCATCACGGGCAAACTCCGTAAGAAAATATGGACCTCAAACAACAAGTTGATAAGCTCGAGGAGGAGAACCGTATCTTGAAGGGCATAATAGCCAAGAAGATCATAACACCAACCGTGAAGAAGGAGACATAATCACATGGGTATGGGCACTCCCCTTGGCAACTGCCAAGCTTGGGGGAGGTGCCCCGGTATCGTATCACCATCACACTCCTATCTTTACCGCTTTATTTAGTTCGATCCTTTTAGTAGTATCTTGATCTAGTAGATTGAAGTTTTGATATCAAGTAGTTTTGAGCTTTGCTTTGTGATCTCTTTATGTAAGCGAGTCCGTGTGCTATCTATAATAAAGATTAGTGTTGAGTCAAGGGCTTTACTATGATGCTATGATCTTGAGAAAATAGAAAGAATAAAAGGGTTCATATTGATCTTATGGATAGTGATAACTTCACATATAGAAAGTATGAGGCATAAAAATTGTTGAGAGTTGATGAACGTAGCCTCGGTCATCGTTGCAATTAATAGGAAGTGATAAGGGAAGAGGGGTTCTCATATAAATATATTATATTTGACATCTTTTATGATTGTGAAGCACTCATTAAGTATGACATGCTAAAAGAGTTGACGTTGGACAAGGAAGACAACATAATGGTTTATGTTTGCCGACATCTCAGTTAAAGTATATTGTCATTGACCTTCCAAACATGTTGAGCTTGCCTTTCCCCCTCATGCTAGCCAAATTCCTTGCACTAAGTAGAGATACTACTTGTGCTTCCAAATATCCTTAAACCCAGTTTTGCCATGAGAGTCCACCATACCTACCTATGGATTGAATAAGATCCTTCAAGTAAGTTGTCATCGGTGCAAGCAATAAAAATTGCTCTCTAAATATGTATGACTTATTAGTGCAGAGAAAATAAGCTTTGTACGAACTTGTTGTGGACGTAATAAAAGCGACGGACTGCATAATAAAGGTCCACATACAAGGGGCAATATAAAGTGACGTTCTTTTGCACTAAGATTTTATGCATCAAACCTAAACGCGCATGACAACCTCTGCTTCCCTCTGCGAAGGGCCTATCTTTTACTTTATGTTTTACTTTATGCTTGAGTCAAGGTGATGCTCACCTTTCCCTTTTTATTTTTATCCTTTGGCAAGCTCTTCGAGTTTGAAAGATCATGATATATATATCCAATTGAATGTAAGTTGACATAGGCTATTATTGTTGACATCACCTAAAGGTGAATACGTTGGGAGGCAACACAATAAGCCCCTATCTTTCTCAGTGTCCGGCTGAAACTCTATAACCACAAGTATTGCGTGAGTGTTAATAATTATAGGGGACTACGAGATAGTTGAGTATGTGAGCTTGCTGAAAAGCTCTATTATTGACTCTTTCCGATATTACGATAAATTGCAATTGCTTCAATGAATGAGATTATAGTTTGTTAGTTCCCAATGAAGTTTTTGAACCATACTTGATATTGTGAATTGCTTATTACTTGAGCATAGGAAATCATATGACAAAACCCATATATGTTGCTGTTATTAGAACGATCATGATGCCCTCATGTCCGTATTTTATTTTTATCGACACCTCTATCTCTCAACATGTGGACATATTTTTCGATTTCGGCTTCCGCTTGAGGACAAGCGAGGTCTAAGCTTGGGGGAGTTGATACATCCATTTTGCATCATGCTTTTATATCAATATTTATTGCATTATGGGCTGTTATTACACATTATATCTCAATACTTATGGCTATTTTCCCTTATTTTACAAGGTTTATCATGAAGAGGGGGGATGCCGGCAGCTGGAATTCTGGCTGGAAAAGAAGCAAACGTTGGAAACCTATTCTGCAGATCTCCAAAAGTCCTGAAACTCCACGAAACAAATTTTTGGAATTTATAAGAAATTATGAGCAAAAGAAATAGTCCAGGGGGCCCACACCCTGTCCAGGAGACAGGGGGGCGCCCCCCCTACAGGGCGCGCCCCCTATCTCCTGGGCCCCCTGGTGGGCCTCTGGCGCCCATCTTCTGCTATATCATCACTTTTACCCTGGAAAAAATCAGGGACAAGCTTACGGGACGAAACTCCGCCGCCACGAGGCGGAACCTTGGTGGAATCAATCTAGGGCTCTGGCGGAGCTGTTCTGCCGGGGACACTTCCCTCCGGGAGGGGGAAATCATCACCAACGTCATCACCAACGATCCTCTCATCGAGAGGGGGTCAATCTCCATCAACATCTTCACCAGCACCATCTCCTCTCAAAACCCTAGTTCATCTCTTGTATCCAATCTTGTATCAAAACCACAAATTGGTACCTGTGGGTTGCTGGTAGTGTTGATTACTCCTTGTAGTTGATGCTAGTTGGTTTACTTGGTGGAAGATCATATGTTCAGATCCTTTATGCATATTATTACTCCTCTGATTATGAACATGAATATGCTTTGTGAGTAGTTATGTTTGTTCCTGAGGACATGGGTGAAGTCTTGCTATTAGTAGTCATGTGAATTTGGCATTCGTTCGATATTTTGATGAGATGTATGTTGTCTTTCCTCTAGTGGTGTTATGTGAACGTCGACTACATGACACTTCACCATTATTTGGGCCTAGAGGAAGGCATAGGGAAGTAATAAGTAGATGATGTGTTGCTAGAGTGACAGAAGCTTAAACCCTAGTTTATGCGTTGCTTTGTTAGGGGCTGATATGGACCCATATGTTTCATGCTATGGTTAGGTTTGCCTTAATACTTTTGTTGTAGTTGCGGATGCTTGCAATAGAGGTTAATCATAAGTGGGATGCTTGTTCAAGTAAGAACAGCACCCAAGCACTGGTCCACCCACATATCAAATTATCAAAGTACCGAACGCGAATCATATGAACGTGATGAAAACTAGCTTGACGATAATTCCCAATGTGTCCTCGGGAGCTCCTTCTTCATTATTAGAATTTGTCCAGGCTTATCCTTTGCTACATAAAGGATTGGGCCACCTTGCTGCACGTTATTTACTTTATTTACTTTTTGCTCATTACTATTTATCTTATCACAAAACTATCTGTCACCTACTATTTCAGTGCTTGCAGAGAAAACCTTACTGAAAACCGCTTATCATTTCCTTCTGCTCCTCGTTGGGTTCGACACTCTTACTTATCGAAAGGACTACGATAGATCCCCTATACTTGTGGGTCATCATAAACTAGGGGTTACCTTTGTTGTGTATTGAAAGCTTTAATATGTGTAACGAATAAGAGGGACTATTTATGCATCATGTACCTGGAAAAAAGTTGCATCAGTCACTTCTATTTTGGACCGGCCGATCTTCATCCAACAGCTGAAAACAGATGCATTGTTCATCTTCTACCTCTAGCTCCTTGCTCACGTGTAGTCACCGACCAACCGAGACCTAACCGCCTGCCTCCGCCCCGCCCTTCCCTCGACCTCCCCCCACCGCCGTGATGGCTGCCACCCCGGCCATCACTATAACCCTTGCCCCCCCCCCAATCCCTCAGACTATTGGTGAGCTAAGGGCAGTGGAATCTTTGGACCTCTCACACAATGAGCTCTCCGATGAAATCCCTACAAGTTTAGCAGGTCTAACATCACTGGCCCACTTGAACTTGTCATACAACAATTTGACAGGAACCATACCGTCCGGCAATCAGTTACAAGCTTTGGACGACCAGGCATCCATCTACATTGGGAATCCATGTCTTTGTGGTCCTCCTGTATCAAGGAGCTGCTCGGGAACGGAAATCACTCCATGGATTCCAGAGGATCAGCATGAGGGCATGAACGATGCGTTGTCATTATACCTTGGCATTTGCACGGGATTCGTAGCAGGTCTTTGGATTATCTTCTGCGGCTTCTTATTCAAGAGGAACTGGAGAATTATTTCGTTCTCGTTCTTTGACCGCATGTGTGATTGGGTCTACGTGCGAGTGGCGGTGAGCTGGGCTTCATTAACAAGGAAAGAGTAGTAGAAGCTGAGATTACTATAGTCTCTAGTCACATAGGTGGAACTTCCATTCCTACATAATATGATATGGGGTTGTAATGATATTTCACCTTTCTTGCCAAGTGTAATGTTCACCTTTCTTGCCAAGTGTAGTGTTCTTCCTTTTTGGCATGTAAGTTACTCTGTTTGTATGGTAAACCAGGGGTTACCTTTGTTGTGTATTGAAAGCTTAAATATGTGTAACGAATAAGAGGGACTATCTATGCATCATGTACCTGAAAAAAAGTTGCATCAGTCACTTCTATTTTGGACCGTCCGATCTTCATCCAACAGCTGAAAACAGATGCGTTGTTCATCTTCTACCTCTAGCTCCTTGCTCACGTGTAGTCACCGGCCAACCGAGACCTAACCGCCTGCCTCCGCCCCGCCCTTACCTATAACCCCTGCCCCCCCCCCCCACACACACACCCACCCCTAATATAAGAGATAACTGGGCTGCTTCTTACCTCTAAGATATATTTTCAACAATCTCCGACGAGTTTTTTCTTCTCCAGCGAGGTTCGACCTGGCCAAAAAAAAGTGACCAGTGCCTGAAGAAATTTCAGACACCTGAGAAATAGCAAAACCGAACAAATAAAGATGTTTGTTTATGTAGTATGACTAGTTATTACTTACATTCTTGCTAAATCTCAGTCGGCTGAGACTTCGTTATGTCTTAAACGATGCCATACTGATGGGATTTTACATTAAGATACGTCCAAAAAAATCTGGTCACTTGACTCAAACTTGATTAAGTCTTGGCCACACCCATTTATTTACGAGTGAAATGCATGGTTGGTCCATAAACTCAAATTAAAAGCACACTTTATAGCATCTTCAATAAAAAAAATGTAGATGTAAAAATACCTAACTTTTGCATCTCCGAGGCCCAAAAAACCCTCTCCAATAGATGATAATTTACATCTCTGCCTCCCGGAGATGTAAAATACAACATCTCGCAGTGCAAATTTGCATCTCCGCCGACTGGAGATGTAAAAAGAGCAGCCGCGCGCCAACCGTCAACCGCCGTTCATTTTATTCCCCCCACCCCATTCTTCTTCCTCCCACCACACCACCGTTGCCCCGCGATTTGGCCGCTGTCGCTGCCTCACGACAGATCCGCCATCTCCTACACCCCGCCACCGATCCCGCCGCGTTTTGACCGTCGCCCGCCATCGGACACCGCGAATAGCTTGGTTTTTCACACGCCACCGCCCACCGCTCGATTCGACTTCACACGCCACTCGATTCGACTGCGTTGTCGTAGCCTCCGTTGTCGCCTTGCTACTTATGAGATGCGTTGGGTTTTCCTCGAAGAGGAGCGGATGATGCAGTACAGTAGAGATAAGTATTTTCCTCAGTTAAGAACCATGGTTATCAATCCGGTAGGAGAACCACGCAACGCCTCGTGAAGATCACCTACACACAAAATAACAAATACTTGCACCCAACGCAAACAAGGGGTTGTCAATCCCTTGGCGGTTAATTGCAAGGATCAAATCTCGTAGTGATAGATAGATAAATAAAAACACAAAATAAAAATAACGGTAAATAAATTATAGCAAGGTATTCTTAGATTTTAATATATGATAAAGATAGACACGGAGGCCATACTTTTCACTAGAGGTTTCTCTCTTGAACATAACATATGGTGGGTGAACAAATTACTGTTGGTCAATTGATAGAACAACAAATAATTATGATGATATCCAAGGCAATGATCATGTATATAAGCATCACGACCGAGACAAGTAGACCGACTCCTGCATGCACCTATTATTATTACTCTACACATCGACCGCTATTCAGGATGCATCTAGAGTATTATGTTCATAAAGAACGGAGTAACGCCTTGAGCAAGATGACATGATGTAGACAAAGTAAACTCAAGCGATATGAATAAACTCCATCGTTTTATCCTTCATGGCAACAATACAAATATGTGTCTTGTCCCTTTCTGTTACTGGGATGTAGAGCACTTTAAGATTGAATCCATCACAAAGCAGCTCTCCTATTGCAAGATAAATCATTCTAGTTGGTCAAACACTCAAACAAAATGGATAGATCGAAGAGATATACAAAGCTTTTTTTTGGAATTTACTGTTCATCCTGAGCTAAAATGAGCTCGGGAGTAGAAGGGGACTTTCGGTGTCGATAAGTATATTAAGCACATGAGAAAAATTCACTACAGGGCCTATAACTTGCGCCGGTGGCCACTTTAGTCCATGTGGTTAGAAATACCTGAAATACAATCACTAAACTTGTTCTAGGGGTCACATACGATCCATTATACGGTTTGGCTACGTATTTGTTGATTTGGCAGTGGTCAGCTCGTGCCACGCGGGCGCTGACTGCCACGTCCCCTCCAGCTGCTTGAAATACCCAAGAAAGCAGGGGGTCTTTTGCAAATTACGCACATAACCTAGTCGGACAGCGCCACCCTCGCTCTCTTCCCCAACCGTAGTCCGTCCCTGCCGTCGCCAGCCTCCTTTGTCAGCGCTTGCTGCCATCTGCAGAGAGGGAGAGAGAGAGAGAGAGGAGAGAGACCATGGCTTCCGTCGTCGCTTGCAAGTAGCACTGGCTCTTGATGAGCCGCCGTCCTCGGCGGGGCCGTACCAACCAAGGGAGAACGGCAGGCACGCGACGACAATTTCATAAGCAGATCTTCCCCTCCACACCAATCACGAGTTTTTTTATTCCTCTCGTATATCGTCGTCATGCCCTTAATGATAGGTTTTGAAAAAGATTTTTCATGTCATTCCCATTTAGGTTCGATTCGGATCCCTCTGTTGTTTCCCTTTCCTCCCGAACCTTTTCCTCTAAATGATAAAAAAAATTGGTACACTCGAATTGTATTATTTAAGTGCTTATTGCTCGCCAAAAATCCTACTCCTACAATTGGTAGGTCACCGGGTTATTCAAATATGTCGTGTTTTCTGTGCTTTTCCATGCACGCCGCGGTGCCAGATGGTGGCTTGAATGTCGGGTCGTTGAACGGTGCCGCGCAGAGCGCGGCCTGCTCGTCCATGGTCATCATCGGGTAGCCGGAGGCCGGCGCGGGAAGAGGGGCGACCTTGCCGGCCGCGAGGTCGACAACGAGCATGTAGGACTCGCCGCGGAAGCGGACGACCCCGATGGTGCGGCGAGGCGGGAGCGTGTGGGCGCCCTTCCGCCAGCGCCAGACGGCGGGCTTGTCGGGCTCATCGAGCGCGAGGGCGTGCACGACCAGGGCCGACGCGAACAGCGGGCGCGCGCGGTTGATCTCTGTCACCGTGAGCGGGTGGCGCGGGATGTCGGACTCGTGCGACGGACAACGTGGCGAGGACTTGTCGGTTCGTGGTGGGCGGCAGGCCCACGGCGAGAACCGGGTGCAGCCGCCGGTGCCGTACAAGAACGAGGCGGCTGGGGCGTCGATGGCAAGTGGCAAGCGGACGAGGGTTCAGGAGCGTGAAGCATAGGATGGTGGCAAAGAAGGGCACCGAGGGTCTCAATCGCATGCTTCTTCAGCACTCACTTCCACCCTGCCTCTACTAGAATGTACGATCCGATTAAGGAGCTGCTGTCCGATGAGAACCCACCGTTTTACAAGGAGACCCTCGTCAGAGGTTACATCAAACATTACTACTCCATCGGGTTAGATGCGAAAACTGCTATCTCTGATTTCCGGTTGTGAATTGTCAAGGAGAGCCCGTGTCCTCATAGTAAACTATATACTATATCAATGTACCTGGAACATGGATAGTTGAGCAGTTGTAATGCTAAACAAGTGACAGTAAAATGGCAGTACAAGTGCCATTATATTATATACATTTGGTACAGGGTGATTAAACTAAGGGTACTATAAAAGAGCTCTTGTTATATACATGTGGTACAGAAGGGCACTTGTTGGGTCCCTGGTGCATTTTACTGGAACAGAAGAGTACTACAAAATCTTTATGAAATTCTCCTCAATTATGCTTCATGTCTGATCCTGTAAAAAGTAAAAACAAAGTGTTGATCTATGCACGGGGGTCCCCGTCTGGAACGCCGAATTTCTTTTCGCCGATTCCATTGGGGCTGGCATCAAACTGTTTCCTGTAAAATTCTTGATTGCCATTCATTTTGGCTTGAGCTGTTGAGCAACATAGGAATTGCCAAACTGCTCAATCTTCAGTTATCTTTCATGGCATCGTTGCCCTATCTGACAAAGCTGCTTCTCCATATATACATAAATCAAGAGAGAGCTCGGCGAAGACGATCCTAGTTAGTTAGTTAGGCAGTGGTTCGAAGAGCACGGCGATCGGGCTGCGCACGGAGCGCTTGCCGGAGACCGACCAGAGGCTGCCCTCCGCGGTGCCATCGGCGGCGACATTGGCGCCTCGCTCGAGCTTCACCGTGAACTCCATCCTCTAGTGCATTAAGCCGAAGGCCAGCACCTTGGGCACCACCTCGGCAGTGACGCACAAGGGCTCCCCCGATGTTGGTCACCGTGCGCTTGACATCGACCTCCTGCGCGGCCGGCGTGAGCGTCACATGATCTCGACGGGTAGTTGAGGTCCTTGCCTTGGATCTTCCCCGCCTTCGCACAGCTCACGTTCACATCGGTTGTGCAATGATCTCGTTTACCACGCTCTCGTTGTACCCGACGCCACACACGTAGGGGATGTGGTCCGCCGGCGCCAGGTCGTAGATGAGGCCGGGGTCCAGGGCCCGCGTCGGGTTCACGAGCCCGGCGCCCATGGCGAAGCAGTTCGGCTTCCCGGTGGTCTCGTCGACGATCGGCGTACCGTCCTGGCGCGTCACGTCGGCCGTCGTCATCAGCGCCGACTTGATCGCCGCTGGTGACCACTGCGGGCACGCTTTCTTCAGCATGGCCACGATCTCGGACAGGTGCGGCGTGGACATGGACGTGCCGCTGTGCAGGCCGAAGGTCCTGGTGGGCGCGTTGTCGTTGGCGCCGCCGGGGACTGAGGCTCTCCGCCTTCTCTCACCGCCGGCGGGCTTCCCTGAAAATGTTATGCATGGCTCTCCTCTCTCCACCCTCCCCCCTCCTTCCTCTGGCGACGACGGCGTCGGTTTCGCTCCCTCCCTCCCCATCTCCGGCGTCCCCACGCCGCATCCGCGCTGCCTCGTCCCCTGCCTCCTCCCCGGCGCCCTCTGCTCGCTCTGTCCTTCGCGACCCTCCCCATCCAACAGATTTTGGGCGCTTGGCGCTGAGGCCTCGGACTCTGATTCCGATTAGCCCCCTTCCCCTCCTCGTCCGGCGCTGTCATGCGGCCTCCCCGTCGTTTCGGCCCCGGGTCGGTGCCGGAAGTTCGCGCCTGGTGGGCGGGCGCCTGTCTCCGCTGCGGTAGCCGTGGATGGCTGGACGCGCGTGTCCCGTGGGCGCCGCCGTGTCCGGTTCCATCTCCGGCTCGCGGCATCCTTGGCCCTGGCCGGTGCGTCGCGCCGGCGTCGGTCCCGCTCTCTCCCTCCTCCTCTCCGGCTTCCCGTCAGGGCTCCGTTCGTGGGCTCGTCGTGCCCTCGTCGGCAGCGGCTGGGGCGTCAGTAACCCTAGATCTGGCGCTGCCTTATGTGGGGGTGCCAGCTCCTGGACCATGGGCCTCCATGCCGTTTGGTGGGCCTGTTGGGCAGGGGGCCACGCTCCCCCTTGACAGCGTTTCGGTTCCCCCCCCCCC
>NC_057808.1:529970080-529982487 GCF_018294505.1 Triticum aestivum | reverse complement strand
CCCCCTTCAGCCCAACCCATCGGCCCTGGCCTGGCGCGGTTCGGGGTATTTATGGGTGCGGAAGGGTTCGCTTCCCCCTTTCTTAGGGTTTCCTGCCTCCTCCTCTCACCTGCGCCGTCGTCGCTTCCCCATTCGTGTTTTCTTCAGATCTACTCCTCCTCCTCCCCTTTCTCTCTCGTTCGCGGCGGTGGTCTCGATGGACCGCTCGCGCGGGTCCTCCAGCGAGGCCGTCTCCGGCCAAAAGCGGTGGCGGGAGGGCTCGATCGAGGGGGAGGCCGATCTGGAGTATGAGGTGACGCTCCGCTCCAAGCTCCAGGCGGAGCATGCCCGGGCGGAGGGGGCTGAGATGGCGCATGGCGGTCCTCCTTCTCTTGGCTCTGGCTCGGTGGCGGTCGGTCCCTCGGCGCCTCTGGATGGATCTGCATCGCGCGCTGCAGATCCATGGGAGGTGGCGGCCGCGGCCAGTAGGGCTGGATCTACTGGCCCGACTCCGCGGCCCCCTCCTCCGCGTGGTGCCGCACCCCCGGCGAGAGCCCCGTTGCGGGCTCCGGCGGCTCCTGGGGGGTCCTGCGCGGTTCGTGCCTCGTGGTTCCTCGGGGGCGCCGGACCGCCGTCCCGCCTCTGCTGGTCGGGGATCTGGCTCTGCTTCTGGATCTGCTGGTGATGGTATCCTTCCTCCGCCTCCTCCCGGTCCGGCGCACATTCCTTCCCCGTCTCATGTGGCCAACCCCACCCTCACCTGTTTCGCATGCCACCGTCCTGGAAATTTCCAATCTCGATGCCAAAATCCCCCTTTCTGTCTCATCTGCAGAGAGGACGGACATCTTACGGTCGACTGCCAGAACCGCACCAAACCCCCAGCCTTTGTTCACTATGGTCTTGGTCTACCTGGGTGCTCATTTTTTGCTCTCGACCGTGAGGTTTCTGTAGTGGTTCCCATTCCTGCTCTCCTGAACTCTGGTATCATTACTGTCAAGGACAAGCTTATCACCCCCCCCCCCCAAGTTCTTCTCGACGAACTCCGCTTATGGGACGATGGGGGTTGCGATTGGCAGATTCGCCAACTTTCTAAGTTTGAGTTCGCTGCCTTGTTCCCCTTCAAAGAAAGTTTACGGATGATTTCTTCCTGCTCCAGTTTCACTCTTCCCCTCAACCAACTGGTTGTATCTGTCAAGGCTACCTCCAATGGATCAAAAGCAATCTCTTCCCTGACTGAAGCTTGGGTCCTAGTCGATGATGTCCCTCCTTCTCTCCGTTCCGCTGCTTTTATCATGGCTTTCGGTGTTCTCATTGGAAAACACATCGAGGTTGATCCGGAATCTCTGGTTGTCTTGGGCCCTATGCGCCTGCTGGTGTGGTGCGTGGATCCTCTCTGCATTCACGGCTCCATCAACGTTTTCCCCTCTGCTGGTGGCTTTCGTCTTAGGGTTCAGGTCAAGGGTGACGCGGTTCCGGTGTCGCCCCCACCCCCGCGCCCTGCCTCAGGCAACGACGACAAGGGCAAGGATGATGATGGCCTTCTGGATGATTCTCTCCATGGCAATGAGCATCGCTTTAGCCAGTCGGAATGGGATGGTTTATCTCCTGAATATCGTGACTTGCTCAAGGAGAATGCCCCGGTGGGGGTGGAAACAAGGATTCGCTGCTCGGCGCCGGTGGGGGGACTACGGCCTCTGGTGGAGCTAGGGGCACCCCATTCTCTGGTGTGTGCTCCAACCTCCCAGCCCGCCCCGCCTCCCCTTCCCTCTCTGGTATTGAAGATCTGCCCCCGACCGGCCCCTTGGCCACGAAAAAGAAGAAGAAGTCGTCTGTCAAAAAGTTCTCCGCACGCAGCAGGGCTTCTGGTGATTCCAAGCAGTCTGCGCCAGGGCTTTGCCGTAGGCTTGATGCTGATCTGGGTGCGGCATCGGGTCCTTCGTCTGCGGTGGCTTCGCCGAGCCATGCCCGCCCCGCGCCGTTGCGTTCGCCTGCTTCCACTGCCCGCAAGAGCGGTCACGTCTCCAACAGCGGCGAGCATGTTGCTGATTGGGTGGCACGGCGCGCTGCGGCCAGGGATCTGCCCCCCTTAGGTACTCCTTCATGCTCCCCTTCCCCCCTTTTTCCTGCATCCTCCCCTGTTTGTCTAATGCTTCCTTCACAGTCCAATGAACACCTTTTGCATATCTTAGAGGACGTAGGCATAACTTGTGATCCTAGTTTCGGTTCTCCTTCTTCTTTACTAGACATTATCCGGGCAAATGAAGTGGCTCGGGCGGATATTGCAAGGGCCAAGGAGGCCGCCTCTGGGTCTGTTGCTCCACTGGTTGTGGCTGGTGGGGTCGAGGAGGGACCTGAAAGGGTTCAGGTGCCCTCTGCTGCGCCTCGGCGCGGGGCTGGCAAATGATCTAAACCCTGCATCGCCCCAAGCAGGTCGAATCTTCGCATTAAAAACCTATCTCATCGATGAAGGCCTTATTTTGGAATTTTAGGGGTTTCGGCGCTAGGGGGCGCCGGGACGAGATAAAAGACCTTGAACGCTTTGTGAATATTGATATCATTGGCCTTGTTGAAACCCTGAACCCTTCCTTCTCCCCGAATGAACTATCTGCTGTTACTGGGATCGACAGGTTTGATTGGAATCATGTGGCATCATCTGGGCATTCGGGTGGTATTCTTATTGGCACCAAAAACGATTTGTTTGATTTCGTTGCTTTCGATCACGGGATTTTCTGGGCTAGTACAGTGGTATCTCACCGCTCCCCCAATTCGCTTTTGGAAGTTATGGTTGCCTATGGTCCGGCTGACCACTCTCTCTCTTATATCTTCTTGGATGAAATTCGGAATAAAATTGAGTCTTGTGACCTCCCTTTGCTTATTGGCGGCGACTTTAACTTGATGCGCTCCCCTCTGGATAAAAACTCTCCTAATGTTTCTTGGCCGCTTGCTGACGCGTTTAACGCTTTCATTCGGGACTCTGCTATCCGCGAAATACCTAGGGTTGGTGCCCGGTACACATGGACGAATCGCCAATCGGCCCCCATTCGATCTGTTCTTTACTGTGTTTTCATCTGCTACAGGTGGGATTCCTTGTTTCCTCGGGCCTCCCTCAGGGCTCTGCCCATCGTGGGGTCTGATCACTCGCCCCTGATTCTTGACGATGGGACTCATTCTGTCTCCTTCCCTCATTTTCAGTTCGATGCGTCTTGGAATCTGGTTGAGGGTTTGGTTGACATGATAGCACATAAGATCTCCTCCTTATCTTCTACTCGTCGCTCTTTTGGTTCGATGGACGACTGGCACCAATGCTCCTATTTCCTTCGTAATTTTTTTCGCGGATGGGCTAAGAACCATGCTGCTGAGTCGAGGCATGACAAAGCTCGGCTGGCTGCCCAAATTGGTCTCCTAGATGCCCGCGCCGATGGCCCTGGCCTTTCCTCCTCTGATTGGCAGGGTCGTTATGATCTTGAAGAGGCCCTTTTGGCCCTGCATCGTCAGGAGGAACTGTATTGGAGACAAAGAGGTACCATTAATTGGACTTTAAAAGGCAATTCCCCCACTGCGTACTTCTTCGCCATTGCCAATGGCAGGCGTCGCCGCTGCCTGATCGATAGCCTACTTATCAACGGCGTCAGGGTCTCTGACCAATCTGAGATTATGTTGCACGTGGTCAATTTCTTCTCTTCTCTCCTCTCCACTAAACCCGAGGTGGGCTTTAGACTGGCCAATTCCTACTGGACCTCTCAGGACCAGATTTCGAGCGATGATAATGAAGCCTTGCTGATCCCCCTCTCTGACGATGAGATTTTCAATATGATCCGCTCTGCCAACTCCAATGCAGCTTCAGGTCCTGATGGTTTCTCCATCCCCTTCTTTAAGCAGTTTTGGCCCCAGCTGAGGGGCCTTGTTCAGGCGATCATTCAAGGATTCTGGTTGGGTACCGTCGATATTTCTCGGTTGAATTATGCGGTGCTCACCCTTATTCCTAAAGTCAAAGGGGTGGACCTGATCACTCAATTTAGACCTATTGCCTTGATCAACAACTTTGCGAAGTTACCGGCTAAAGGCTTTGCTTCTAGGCTCTCCCTGATCGCTCATCGCTCTATTAGCCCTTTTCAATCTGCTTTCATAAAGGGTAGGTTCATTCTGGATGGCACTCTCTGTCTCCATGAGATCGTCCATGATTTGCGCCCAAAGCTGTGATTCTTAAACTCGACTTTGAAAAATCTTACGACTCGATTAGTTGGAAGTTTCTCCGGCAAGTGCTTCTTGCTAAGGGTTTTGATGGTTCGGTGGTTCACAGGCTTATGCAGTTGGTCACGGGTGGCCACACGGCTGTCTCGGTTAATGGGCAGATTGGTAACTTATTCGCCAACGGTAGGGGCCTAAGGCAGGGTGACCCCCCTTTCTTTTCAACTTTGTCGCAGATGCCCTCTCTCATATTCTATCCCGGGCAGTTCTAGCTGGCCACATCACTCCTGTCAGTTCTCACCTTGTTCCTAATGGCATCTCTCACCTTCAATATGCAGATGACACTATCATTATGGTCGAACTAAATGAGGCTAGCATTACTCACCTGAAATTCCTGCTCCTCTGCTTTGAAGCTCTCTCTGGCCTTAAAATCAATTTTGCTAAGAGCGAAGTCATTGTTACTGGGGCTTTCGACGCCGAGGCTCAAAGAGTTGCTCATCTCCTCAATTGTTCCCTAGGCTCCTTTCCTTTCAAATATTTGGGTCTTCCGATCTCTCCCCATAAATTGTTGGCTAAAGTCTTTGCTCTGGCTATCACTAAGGTGGAAAACAGGGTCTTGCCGTGGAGAGGCCGTTATAATACCCAAGCAGGCAAGGTTTCCCTCACCAATGCATGTTTGTCTTCTCTCCCAATGTTCCTGATGGGTTTTTACCTTCTCTCTGGAGGGATCCACGCTGGCTTTGACAAGCATAGGGGTGCTTTTTACTGGAACTCTGCCGACAATAAGCGCAAATACAGGATGGTGAAATGGAAATATATATGTCGGCCCAAGAACATGGGAGGGTTAGGAATCATTAATACGGCTGTCATGAACAAGTGCCTCATTCTAAAGTGGTGGTGGAAGATCATGTACTTCGTGGAGTGCCCTCTCTGGCTATCCATTCTCAAGGCTAAATACTTCACGGACTCGAGCCCCATGTTTGCTTCTTCCACTGGTGGCTCCCAGTTCTGGCTCTAGCTCGTTAAAGTTCGTTCGGTTTTTCAATCTTTGGTCAAGTTCATAGTTAGAAATGGTAAGTCTACTCACTTCTGGTTAGACTGGTGGTGCAGGGATTCCACCCTCGTTGTGGCGTTCCCGGTCTTATTTTCTTATTGCTCTGCCGGAGATCTCTATCTTTGAGCTCTCGCTAAATAACTGGGACCTAGACCTCCGTAGAACTCTTTCTCCAGAAGAGTTGGAAGACTGGCATCGCCTTACTGCTTGCTTCCCCATGCTCTCGGACGAAGAAGACTCGGTTGTCTGGCCCCACTCCTCCTCTGGTCGCTTTTCGGTTAAGTCTGCCTACGCTAAACTTATATCTGGCTCCCCTACGCTACGTCTAAGTTCAACTATATTTGGAAGGCCCGTATTCCTCCTAAGATCAAAATTTTCATGTGGCAAGCTTTTCGTGGAAAACTTCCCGCGGCTGATCAAATTCGGAAAAGGAACGGTCCAAGCTCTGAGAGATGCGCTTTATGTGGGGCCATTGAAAATACCGAGCATATTTTCTTTCATTGCTCTTTGGCTAAGTTTGTTTGGTGTTGTATCCGTTATTGGCTTCAAGTGAATTGGAATCCTTCGTCCTTTGAGGACTTGCGGCGTCTGTCCAGTGGCTTACCGGGGTGGCTAAAAGGGTTTTCTGGGTTGGGTTTGCAGCGATTTGTTGGTCGTTGTGGACTACTAGAAACAAGTTTACTATTGAACTTACCTTCCTGGCTAACCCTGTGAGCTGCTTATTTAAATCTGGTGTCTTCCTGCGGCAGTGGAGATTATTGATTAAGGAAGCGGACCACGAGGCTTTTGACGCTATGGTATCCAAGATTCGGTCTACGGCTTCATCCTTGTTGCGACGAAATCGGGCGGCGCCTTAATTGTTCGCTTCTTTCTGTCTTTTGAGAGCTGGCCTGCGTGCCATGATTGGCTAGGTAGCCATGTATGTGAACCTTCTTAGCTGTTGTTGTGCTACTATGTTGGCTTGGTGGTTGGTTCTGTGACTCTGCCTGGTGGCTTTATTTATAAAGTCGGGCGTATGCCTTTTCTCTAAAAAGGATGTTGGAAGGCGCGGCACCCTTGCAAGCGACGGCGGAAGCCATGGTCTCTCTCCTCTCTCCCTCCCTCTCCGCAAATGGCAGCAAGCACTGACAGAGGAGGCTGGCGACGGTGGGGATGGACTACGGTTGGGGGAAGAGAGCGAGGGTGGTGCTGTTCAACTAGGTTATGTGCGTAATTTGCAAAAGACCCCCTGCTTTCTTAGGTATTCAAGCGGCTGGAGAGGACGTGGCAGTCACCGCCGTGTGGCACGAGTTGACGGCTGCCAAATCAGCGAATATGTAGACCAAGCCATATAGTGGACCGTATGTGACCCCTAGAACAAGTTTAGTGATTGTATTTCGGGTACTTCTAACCACAGAGACTAAAGTGGCCACCTGCGCAAGTTATAGGCCCTGTAATGAATTTTTCTCTAAGCACATCTGTGTGTGTATTTGGCACTGAGTTTTGATGGTATAGATGTCACAGTATGGAATAAAGGTGTCCTATGTCTGTCTAATAGAAGGAAAAGACAAATAGTTTTGCACTCATGGCCCATTGTACTCTCAAGCCCCTCCTTTCACATCATTTGCTATGGGCTAGGCAGGCCACAACTTTTTTTGGAAACAAGTAGCTCCGCCCCATGTGGACTTGCCACTATCAACATGGGGAGAAAATAGTAATGATGTGTATGGTGGATTGACTGCTTTTAATGTACAGCAGGTGCTAATTTTTATCTTTTTTTCAGGGAAGGTGCTAATTTTTATCCAATGCATCAGTTTGCTTAACTTTTAGCATGTCGCACTAGAGGACTCACTTGGTTTGGATGGGGCATCCGACATTAGATGTTAGGTGTTGGTGCGATGTTTGTTTGGTATTAGGCTCGGACATTCGGCACCCCTTCATCGCGGGGATAGTAGTAGCAACAGGTGTTGCCAGATGGTGGCTTCAGGCTTATTGATGTATTACCTTGTAAGGGCTTTGTGAATAATTAATAAAATGGTTGCATGCACCACCCAGATGCAGAGGCCGGGGGTACATCCTCCTTTTCAAAAAAAAACTTTTGCTAGGTCTATATGTCAACTGCACTTGAAACTCAAAAGGTGAATGTTATCAGGAAATTTTAGACAGACAGGTTAGGATGGCCAGGATTACCTGTAGAGTAAAAGTCTTTCTAGGGGTAGTAAAAACAGTAAAAATCGTTTAAAAAAAGGAACGGATCGAATGTGAGCTTTTGATGAGGATCAGCCATGAAGGACGGAGACTGAGTTCTAACGCTCGTCGCCTGGTTATGAATGCTTCGTCTCTTTTTTTAGAGAAAATGCCTTAGCACGACTTATAAATAAAGCCACACGACAGAGTCACATAATGAAAACAACAGCACGGGGACGAAGCCACCACCGGTTCACCCAAACACAGGCAAGAAACCACGAGCACGAAAGTATGAAGGATACATGACACCCTGCCAGACACGGCACGCAAGCCAGATAAAAGGAAGGACAAAGCCAACAACTAAGTCGAGGAGCCACCAAAAGCAAGATCAGACATTAGGATCCTGCCCGATAAGAGACGACGCCGAGGCCCGAATTTTAGATATGAGCAGATCCAGAGCGTCCCGGTCGTCCTCCTTAGTCAATGATCTCCACTCCTGCAAGAAGATACATGATTTAAATAGACAGTCAGCAGCTTTAGTAGGAAAGACATGTTTGGTCGTAAATTTGTTCCTAATATTCCACAGCAACCAACATATCGCACCTAGACCAACCCAGAAGACCCTCTTAGTCACCCCAGCCAACGAATTGGCAAGGTTTCTCATCTCAACAAAGGAGGAGGGGTTCCAAGTGACCTGGAGCCAGGATCTGACACAGCTCCAAACCAGCTTAGCAAGGATGCAACAAAAAAATATGATTCGTGTCCTCCAAGGCATCACAGAGGGCACAAAACTCTGAGCCCGGCCCATTTCTCTTACGAATTTGGTCAGCCGCGGGGAGACAGCCTCTGAAGGCCTGCCAGAGGAAGATTTTGATTTTCGGGGGAACACGAGAACGCCAAATGCTAGAAAATCTATTAGAAGGGGCACCGCCAATAAGTCTAGTGTACAGGGATTTAACTGAAAAACGCCCTGAGGAGGAATGAGGCCAAACCACCGAATCCGGAGCCTCCGAGAGCGAGGGGAAATAGGCAGAAAGACTTTGCCAATGTTCCAATTCTTCAGGAGACAGGGAGCGACGGAAAGCCAGGTCCCAATTATTAGCCAACACCTCCGCGATGGAGATATTCGGGTTAGGGGAGTACGAGAATAGAACAGGGGAGCTAACAGAGAGGGGAGCGTCTCCGCACCACCGATCAAGCCAAAACCGAACCGAGGAGCCATCGCCTACGATGAACTTAACATGTTCAAGGAACAGAGGCCGAACTATAATAAGGTCCTTCCACAATTGAGATCCACGCCGGGCCCCAGCAAACATCGAGCTAGAGTGCGGAAAATATTTAGCTTTAAGAATAGAGTACCATAAGGTGTTGGCCCCATTGGACATAATTTTCCACCACCATTTGATCAAAAGACATTTATTCATGACCGATGTGTTGATAATGCCTAACCCCCCAAGGTTTTTAGGCCTACACATGAGTTTCCATTTAACCAGTCTATATTTCCGTCTGTTGTCAGCAGCGTTCCAATAGAAAGCACCCCTGTGCTTGTCAAAACCAGCATGAATACCAGCCGAGAGTAGACAAAAGCCCATTAGAAACATAGGAAGGGAGGACAGACAAGCATTAATCAAAGCAACTTTCCCGGCATTCGTATTATATCTACCACGCCAGGGGAGGACACTATTTCCCACCTTAGAAACAGCCGGAGCAAAGTCTTTTTAATGAAGCATATCTAGCGAAATGGGAAGACCCAGGTATTTAAAGGGAAAGGAGCCCAGATTACAGTTGAGAAGTCGAGCCACTGTCAAAGCCTCCGAATCATCAACACCAGTGACCAAGACCTCACTCTTAGAAAAGTTAATTTTCAGACCCGAAACAGCCTCAAAACATAGGAGGATGAACTTGAGGTGGGCAATGCAATCATCATTCAGTTCAACCATAATAATGGTATCATCGGCGTATTGCAGGTGAGTAACACCTTCCGGGATTAGATGAGAGACCACCGGCAGGATATGACCATGATGTGCAGCCCTAGACAAGATGCGAGAAAAAGCATCGGCAACGAAGTTAAACAGAACGGGGGACGCAGGATCACCTTGTCGCAGGCCCCTGCCATTGACAAAGAAATTACTAATGTGGCCATTAACAGAGACCGCAGTGTGGCCACCGGAGACCAACTGCATAAGACGGTGAACATACGCCCCATCGAAGCCTTTCGCTAAGAGAACCTTTCTCGGGAAAGGCCAACTAACCAAATCATAGGCTTTCTCAAAGTCCAGTTTTAGAATGACAACCTTAGATTTACGAGATCTCAAGTCATGAACTATCTCATGTAGACAAAGAATCCCATCTAAAATGAAATGCCCTTTGATGAAAGCAGATTGGAACAGGCTGATAACTCTATGAGCAACGGGGGAGAGACGGGTTGCAAAACCCTTAGCAGGAAACTTGGCGAAATTGTTGATCAGCGCAATAGGTCTGAATTGGGAGATCAGCTCAGCACCTTTAACTTTAGGAATCAAGGTGATCACCGCATAGTTGGGACGAGATATGTTAATGGTCCCCAGACAAAAGCCATGAATAACATTACAAACCAACGGTCTCAACTGCGGCCAGAATTTTCTGAAGAAGGGGATCGAGAATCCATCCGGCCTCGAAGCAACATTAGGGTTGGCAGAGTTAACTACGTCCCAAATTTCCTTATCAGATAGGGGCATCATCAAGGCATCGTTCTCTTCGTCCGAAATTTTCATATTATGGTGCCACAGGGAGGAAGAGATAGAAAAACCAGAAGGAGGTTTGGCCCCTAATAGCGACGAGAAGAAGTCCATGACATGAGAGAGGATGACAGATTGGTCCGAGGACCGAGCACCATTAATAATCAGGCTGTTAATACAACAACGCCTCCTCCGACCATTGGCGATAGCAAAGAAATACGCGGTAGGGGAATCCCCTTTTAGCGTCCAATTTAACGTGCCACGCTGGGGCCAATAGACTTCCGCTTGATGATGCAACTGCATCAAGGCGGCCTCAAGATTATAATGCAAAGCCCACCCATCATCGGAGAGACCCAAAGAGTCAGCCGTACGATCTAGGTCCATGATCTGGGATTCGAGAGAATTCTTCGATCTACGCTCCTCCGCAGCGTGGTTTCGGGACCAACCTCTAAGAAATTTGCGCAGATTATAAGAACAGGAATGCCAATCATCCATAGGGCCAAAGGAGCGAGAGTTTGGGGCCAAGAGGTTAAGGATCTTAGAAGCCAACTTGTCATTAAACCCTTCAACGAGCAGCCAGGAAGCATCAAATTGGAATCTAGAGGGAGGTCTATCTTGATGCATCCCATCATCAAGAAGAAGAGGGGTATGGTTGGAGCCCACGATACTTTTAGCGAGAAGGGAGCCCCGAGGGAAAAGAGAGTCCCATCCGGAACAAATAAACACTCGATCGAGCACAGATCTAATCGGGATGGCCTGATGGTTGGACCAAGTAAAACGGGCCCCAACCCTAGGGATCTCGCGGATAGCACAGGAGCTAATGAAGTTGTTGAAAGCATTAGCCAGAGGCCAAGAAAAGTTGTCATTGCTTTTTTCTGAGGGAGAGCGAAGAAGGTTAAAGTCACCACCGATAACTATCGGTAAATTACACGCCTCGATCTTAGCAGAGAGCTCGTCCAGGAACAAGGAGGATAGCGAATGATCAGCCGGACCATATACCACAATAAATTCCCAGAGAGTATTAAGAACTTTGTGACAAACTACCGTGCTTGCCCAAAAAATACCATGATCAAAAGCCACAAAATCAAAGACATCCCTTTTAGAGCCAATCAGGATCCCTCCCGAGTGGCCCGAAGCAGGAAGCACGTGCCAATCAAATCTGTCCATGCCCGCGATCGCGGAAAGTTCGTTGGGAGAAAAGGATTCTTTAAAGGTTTCGACTAGCCCAACCAAATCAATATTGTTCCCACGCACTAAATCACTAATCTGGTCTCGGCGCCCCCTAGCACCAAAACCCCTGATGTTCCAAAATAATGCTTTAATTTATAGGAAAGGTTTTTGATACGGGGACTCGACCTGCTAGGAGCTACGCAGGGTTTTGATGTTTTGGCAGGACCCCTCCTAGAAGCGCTTGGCTGAGGTTGGCCACTACCAACCGCCACGCCAGCCCCCTGTGCCCCAACACCCACCGAAACTGCAGCCGAAGAGGCAACGGCCTCTTTGGCTTTAGCAATGGCCGCCTGGGCCACCTCATTGGCACGAATAGAAGAAAGGAGGGAGGAAGGGGAGCCTAACTCAGGGTCGACAGTAACACCCACATCAGACATAATATTTAACAGGTGGTCATCAGAAAGAGAAGGAAGAACAAGCCGAATCGGGGAAGGGGGAGAGATCGGACCAAGATTATTACCTGAAGGAGGAAGATCCTTAGCAGCCGCCCGCCGCTCCGCCCGCGCCACCACCGACTCGCCCGCGTCGCGCACCCGCCTGCCCTTGCGGGCCGTGGAGGTAGGCGACCGTATCGAGGGGGATCGGGCCATGGGAGAGGCCGGGACGGGGCCCGAACGCGACATCGAACCCAGATCCTTGTCGAGGCGACGACACACACCCGTCATCGACTGCTTGGAGCCTGAAGAAGCCTTGCTCTTCGCAGAGAACTTCCGCACCAAAGATTTCTTCTTCCTCTTAGACTGCAAATCATCATCAGCACGGCCAGGGGATAGGGGCAGATCCTCAATGCCCGAGCGCGCGGGAGAGGGAGGACGGCCCGGGAGGTTTGAGCAGGCCCCGGAGATGGGAGTGGTCGTGGCAGACGGTTTCTTGAGCAACAGATCATCATCAGCAAGCATCACTGGAACAGAAAAAGGGGCGGCAACCGCCTCGCGAAGGGCCTTATCAACAGGCGCTTGAGACTTGAACAATTCCCACTCAGATTCAGCCAGCCCATCCCATTCGGAGTGGGTGAAGCGCAGATCAGAACCCCCACTAGGGTTCTGCCCACCCAAAGAGCCGTCCCCGTTCTT
>NC_057808.1:529955644-529969735 GCF_018294505.1 Triticum aestivum | reverse complement strand
CACATCAATCGATCCATGAACACAAAGCGGGTCAACACACCAGATCTTGATACGAGCTGGACCAACCCTCTCCAGCGACTCCGCATCCACTTCCACTGGTTTACCGATCAGAGCGCCGAAGGCCATCAAAAAGGAAGAAGAGCGGAGCCCCACTGGCACATCATCCACCAAAACCCAGATCTGAGAGAGAGGGCCAACAGCTTTCCCAGCACAGGAGGCAGGCTTCACTGACACTACCAGCTGATTGAGGGGGAGGATGAAGCTGGTACACGACGCAATCATATGGAGGCAGTCCTTGGAGGGGAAAACAACAGAAAACTCAAAATCGGACACCTGATTAACTTGCCAGTCCCATCCTTCGACATCCCAGATACGAAGCCCTTCAAGCAGAGTTTGGGAGGAAATCTTTTGCTCTTGCACCGTGACAATGGCTGCATTGGAAAGGGAGGGGGGGCCACCAGAACAGGTAGATCACTATCCAAGGCAAAAAAGGAGCATCCAGGAAGGCCCGAGCCAAATTGGAGGAAGGATGCTTCGTCTCTTGAGCCTTGTCATCATGCCTTGTCTCTTGAATACTGAAGCTCATCCCCTGACACGAAAACCGTATGTTCTGACAACATCGTGAATTAATAAAAACATCATGCTTTACTTTCTAACGTAGAGGAGCTGAGCTATACGGTTCAACATGGACGTGAGATTTACCCAAATCTACCGCGTGACATGCAGCGCAGCAACACGCTTTGTGACTTCGAAACTACTTTGCGAACGACAGATGCGTGGCCAATTCAGCGACGATGCAAAATCTGACGATGTACTGAAGTTTGCTTTCTAACACCAATGGCTTGATTAACAGTGTCGTCCATAAATTGTGCACATGGCGTCGTGTGTATAGCAATGTTCTTGCAACTTCGGTGATTCGGTCTCCTTCCGTTGTGGATTTCATGCACTAAGATTTGGACACCCACACCTCAAGACTCCTTATAGGCATGGTTATGCAGTAAGAAGGGATTGGTAACATGAGCATGAAGAACGTCCACACTCTTTTTGCACCGACACTTTGGGAGCTATGGAAACATAGGAATGCAATTGTATTTGAAGGGGGTTGGCGTCGGCGGGATTGTTAAGGGAACGTACAACCTTTCTTTGGTAGGATAGAACGGCGGGTGAGTGGGGAGGATTATATTAGATTCAGTGGCGTTTTGGTAGGGTGGTGTCCTTGTATATGTAAACTTGTGTGGAGGCATTCTTTGCCTTTCCTTCTTGTATATGATATCGAGAAAAAAAGATTTGGTGGTTGTGCACTCCCATGATTCAATAATCAAAGTGAAGCAAAGACTCACATTGGTCACTAAGGCTGTGTTTGGATCACTGAAAAAAATAGCACGCTATAACCTCGCTAATAGCACGCTATAGCATCTTGAGAATTGTCTCGTTAAATATATCAGTGTACAACGTCTCGCTAATAGCACGCTATAGCACGATATAGCACGCTAATAGCATATTTTGAGATCGGCGCTATTTTGCTATAGCACGCTATTTTTTCATTGGTTTGGATGCACAATATTTAGAAAACCATAGTATTAAGAAACCACGGTATTAGAACCTGTAGGCAAGAAATACCAAAGTATACAAATAATTTGTTATCTGCAGTATTGGCAAAACCGAGAGGCGTTTCGCTCTTTGGAGTTATGTGATGTAACTAGCCGCTAAAATATCGATTCAAATATATTTGTATGAGGGTGTGCATAATTTGCAGCCTGTATGCTGGACGTACGCGTCACGATCCATTGAGGTTACTCGGCATCCGGCTATCACGCGCCACACCATAAAGACTTTGCTAGCCGTGCTGCAGCTACAAGCTGTTCTACAAGAAACAGAACACGTCAAGGAAAAACAAAGAGATGACTCGCAGCTTCTCTATAAATTTTTCACTCGCCACGGCAACTCATCAGCAAACTGATGGTGACACGTCAGACGCCGCGGGCTTTGTGCATGTCGACGTGGCTGGCCGGCGGGCTGACAAACAAACCGTAGGTATGCAAACCCAAATTCAAAAGGATGAAATTTGTAGAAGAAAACAAACCACAAGGCCCGTACACTCCTTTTTTTCTACATGGCTGTGGAGACGCGTCATTGGCCGGAGAAGAGGCGATGAGATGAAGAAGGCAGCTAGCCGTGAAAGATAGAGACAACGTTTTTTCTTCATGCTCGATAAAAAAATTAAGAGGTTCGGGGTTGTTTTCTAAATACTTCAAAATTACCACGGACAACGTACTTCTTAAAGTGCAGTGCTACTTTCATCCAAATACTTCAAAGTATTCTCTTTTTTTTGCGGGTGACACTTCAAAGTATTCAATACCACAGTTTTTCTAGAAACCACGGTATTCCCATAATACTCCAAAAATACTTTGCAAACAAACTGGCCCTAAACTTTATAGGGAGTTTTACGCATCTGCCGGCGGATTTCTTTTAAAGATCCGCCCCATGGCGAGTCATGTGATCTAGATTGCTCAGCGCACAATTCCTCTTTGCAACAAGAGTATTGTTTCAAAAACAACGGTGACTATTGCAACAAGAACTTTGTTTCAGAAACACATCGGTGACTATTGCAACAAGAGTTTTGTTTCGGAAACATTGGTGCCGTTGCAAAAACATCTTTGCGTATGATCCCACTTTACAACAAGAGCTTTGTTCAGAAACAACTATTGCGACAAGGGCTTTGTTTCAAAAAAAAATCGCTCAGGGCGGAGGGCTCCCCCGACGCCGACAACATTGGCGGTGAGGCCATGTGCTGCGCCGCGCGCTACTGGAACGATGACCGGGCCGCGCAGATCTGAGGCGATGTTGTCGACGTTGGGTGATGGCTTCGTGATTCCGATGTAGATGCAGGGCAGGAGAGATGTGAGCGGCAGGGCGGCCGACTGCATGACCGGCGACAAGTGAGGCGGCGAAAGAAAAGCGGAGGCATGAAAGTGGGATGGCGAAGGCCCGCCTCGCGGCCGAATGACGGCTGCTGGAGCGAACGATGGCAAGCACGAGCGGGCACGGGCATACCTGATCATGTAGTCTGTTTGCAGCAAGTGCCAGGTTGCAGAAACAATTCTAAAACAAGGGTGAAGTTGCAAGTAGGTGAAGGTGACACCTGACCATCCGATCAATAACAGATGGAACGCCTATGGAGGCGGACGACGTGCTCGGAAAGATCCGCCGGGTGACCACAAGCTTTTTCCAAACTTTATTGACGGGAAACAGGCATTTTCCTACACGCCGAGTGGGTATAGCACGTATTGGCCGGGCTCATTCGCTAAAGCTAAACTCTACTGATAGGAAACAGGCAATTTCACTAGTACACTCTATTTCTTGTCTCTTCGGAGTTCAAGATTTGGCGCGCTTCGCCATCACCCAACAGTTGGTCTGTGGAATTTTTATGCGCTGGGTCAGTCAACTCATATGGACTCTTCACAGTTCTCGACCCGGTGGACGGGGTTTCGATGTTACTACTACCTGCCGATCGACCTGGCGTAGCGCGCAGGGCACTTTGACGCTCACAAGGGTGGACCGAACGAACTCTGCTAGCTCCTTAAATCCAGACGTGCATGGCCGAGGCAAGTAAGTACTACACACACTCGTACTTACCCATTCGTACGTCCACCACCCAAAATGGCCAGCCCAAGGCCGGCGATCCTCCTAGCGACGTGGTGCCTCATCTTCCTCCGGAGCTCGTCAGCCCCAGCCCTGCCTGCACTCCGGCCACCGCCACCACCATCAGCACCGGGCACCCTCTGCATCCCCCACGAGCGAGATGCGCTTCTCGCCTTCAAGGCCGGCCTCACCGATCCGAGCAACTACCTTTCGTCGTGGCGGGCCGAGGAGGACTGCTGCCGATGGATGGGCGTCGGGTGCAGCAACCGGACGGGCCACGTCGTCAAGCTCCAGGTCAACAGCTACGGAGCAATCGGAGGTGAGATAAGCTCCTCCTTGCTCACTCTACGACATCTCAAGCACCTGGACCTCTCATCCAACTACTTTGGTGGGAGATCCATTCCTCAATTCATCGGTGACCTCCGGAGCCTGACTCATCTCGCCCTCACTGATTCGTTCTTCGGTGGGCGAATCCCTCCTCACCTTGGGAACCTCTCGAATCTGGTCAGTCTTGACCTCTCAATTCTGGGTTGTTGCTCGCCTGATCTCTTATGGGTGACGCACCTACAGAAGCTACAACACCTCGACATGGCTGAGGTGGACCTTAGCGCTGCCGTCAACTGGACTCATGATGTCAACATGCTCCCCTCTCTGGTAACCCTTGAGCTAACATCTTGTGGGCTTCGTAACATTATGCCTCTACCGTTGCACTCAAATCTCACGTCACTAGAAACCCTTGACCTCGACTCCAATTCCTTTAACTCGTCCTTTGGAGCCAACTACTTGGCTTGGAGCTACCTGCTCTCCAACTTTTTTACATGGATAGATGCGGAATCGTGGGTTCTATCCCTGACGCAGTGGGAAACTTGACCTCCATTCAATCATTGTCCCTCATAGAAAACAACTTCTTTGGCATGGTGCCATCCACCTTCAAGAAACTCAAGAGACTACAAGTGCTCCATCTATCGGAAAACTTCATTAGCGGAGGCACGCAAGATCTATTTTATAGATTGCCAGGGGATGAGTTACAAGAGTTGTATTTGGGCCACAACAATTTGACAGGGACTCTTCCAGATCGGCTAGAAAAATTTAGCAGCTTGTCCACACTTTGGCTCAATAATAACAAACTATTCGGAGAGATACCTATCGGTATACGAAAACTCACAAATTTGGTGGACCTGTGGTTGGACTCAAACAATCTGCATGGTATAGTCACCCAGGACCATTTCACCAATATGACTAGCCTGCAAAATTTGTGGCTCTCTGGTAATTCCATAACTATGTTGGTCAACAACACATGGAGCACTCCATTCAGCTTAACTTCAGCGGGCTTTAGATCTTGCATCCTAGGCCCCCAGTTTCCGGCATGGATTATCCAACAAACACTGTACACCCTTGATATTTCAAACACAAGCATACATGACTCCATTCCTGGTACTTTTTGGATTGGAATGTACCGTTGTCGAGTTCTGGATCTATCGGAAAATCAGATTTATGGCATGCTGCCCACATATTTTCTGTTTGGTGGAATGGAAGCTGTTATACTGGATATTAGTTCTAACCAGCTCGTTGGCCCGATTCCAACACTCCCAATGAACCTCAGCTTGTTGGACCTCTCTGGGAACAACCTATCCGGTGCATTGCCATCAGATATCGGAGCACCGGGGCTGGAAATACTCATGCTCTTCAAAAATTCCTTTTCTGGGACCATTCCATGCTCCCTCTTTGAGCTGCAAAATTTGCAGTTTCTAGATCTATCAGAGAACAAACTAAATGGGACATTGGCCAATTGCCTCCGTGCACCCAAAACTTCAAACGTGACCATGCTTAACTTGAATAACAACAATCTTTCGGGAAGAATCCCGTCATTTCTTCAGAGGTGTAAAGAGCTAAAATTCCTTGATCTCGCATACAATGAATTTTCTGGGAGCTTACCGACATGGATCGGCTCAAAGCTACCATCCTTGGCATTTCTGCGGTTGCGGTCAAACATGCTCTCTGGTGGCATCCCTGGTGAACTGACCAGGATGCATGGGCTTCAATATCTAGACATTGCAAGCAACAACATCTCAGGGAACATACCATGGTCGCTTGGGAATCTGCTAGCTTTGGCTCATACTCCCGATCAAGAAGGTGCCCTTTTCAAAATTGTCAACTTTCGGATTGTCTCCGTCTACAAGTACACTAATGCGTATACTGATAGTTTATCGGTGGTCACAAAAGGTCAGCAGTTGGAATACACAACAGGAATCGCATATATGGTAAACATTGATTTTTCTTGCAACTGTTTGACAGGGAAGATTCCTCATGAAATCGGCATGCTCAGTGCATTGACAAACTTGAACTTGTCATGGAATCACCTTAGCAGCACAATCCCTGTGACTATTGGGGAGCTACGGGCACTGGAATCTTTGGACCTCTCACACAATGAGCTCTCTGGTCAAATCCCGACGAGCATGGCAGATCTAACTTCACTTGCCCACTTGAACTTGTCTTACAACAATCTGACAGGAACCATACCTTCTGGCAATCAGTTACAAACTTTAGATGATGCGTCAATCTATGCTGGCAATCCAGGTCTTTGTGGTCCGCCTGTATCAAGGAATTGCTCGGGACCGGAAATCACTCCATGGACTCCTGAAAATCGGCATGAGGGCATGAGCGATGCATTGTCATTATACCTCGGCATTGGCACGGGATTCGTAGCAGGTCTCTGGATCATCTACTGCAGCTTCTTATTCAAGAGGAGCTGGAGAATTATTTGGTTCTCGTTGTTCGACCGCGTGTGTGATTGGGTCTACGTGCGAGTGGCGGTGAGCTGGGCTTCATTCACAAGGAAAGAGTAGTAGAAGCTGAGATCATTAGAGTCTGTGGTCACAAGAGCTAGAGCTTCCATTCCGGCACAACGTGATATGGGGTTGTGATAGTATTTCACCTTTCTTGCCCAGAATAAAGATGTTGATCTCTACACTTCTATAGTAGTATGATGATTGATTATTTATCTCTACTCTTATAAAAAAATCGAGTTGGTGATGATGGTGTGCCTGCCATCTTGCAATATAGACCGTTTGATCTATATCTGACGGATAGAAAAGAAACTATGGCAATTTTGCAAAACGATACTCGCACCTCTCTCCATATTTGCAAATAAGGTTTTCCCCCGTTCATCCTTATCTCCCACAACCTCATTGTTGAGCAATTAAAAAAGGAAGTCTATGAAACAATCTGGCATGGTGGCCGCTGTCAGCTTCATCCATCCCCATGCCTCCGCTCAGTCCGACCACCAATCACTTCTTAGCGAGAATTATTGCAGTAGGATAGTGGCTAGGAGGATTTAAAAGGCATTATGGAATTAAGATTTCCCAGGTTTAGCTCAGGACCCCACTACTCGTCGTATTTGGTTTGGTATTGCTACCGCACATGATTTCGAAAGTTAGAACATTTTTGCTTCTCACTTTTGGCAATTAGCAATAATCCACGCCCCACTCCTCCTCACCTTATCTCTTCTCTTTCTCGATATATCATTAGTTCTTACACATGGAATTACTCCCGCATCGGTCAATCACAACTGATGTTTTATAAAATAAAAAATGCATCTTGATGTTCTTGCTAGTCCTGAGATGAAAACTCACCGTGTGCGGGGAGCGAAAGGCGCCTTGCTTCGAAGAAAGCGTATAGCAGGCAGGCGCGACGTGGCCGCCCTCCACGCCGCGCGCCCTCCTGGCATGTCGTCAGGTCGGTCGGTCGGCACGGCCTTCTAGACAAATCCAGAGCATCGGCGTCGTCTCATCCTTCGCCGCTTCTCTCGTGACACATCGGCACTTGGCTGCGTCGAGGCGCTCTGCAGTTCGCGACCAGCTACCCTGCAGTACTGCGCCACCACCCTCCGGCCATGGCCGCGCCCCGCCCCACCGTCCTCGTCACCGGCGCCGGCGGCCGCACAGGTACCCTTTCCCTCCCTCCCCGCCCGTTTCTCCGACCAAAACCCGACGAATCCGCCTGCCACGGCGGGCAATTCCGGCCCTAACGCTCGTCGAATCGATCGCAGGCCAAATCGTGTTCAGCAAGCTCAGGGAGAGATCCGACCAGTTCGCGGCGAGGGGCCTGGTGAGGTCGGAGGAGAGCAAGCAGAAGATCGGGGGAGCCGACGACGTCTACGTGGCCGACATCAGGGAGGCGGAGCACCTGGCGCCCGCCGTGCAGGGCGCCGACGCGCTCGTCATCCTCACCAGCGCCTCCCCCAAGATGAAGCCGGGGTTCGACCCCACCAAGGGCGGCCGGCCCGAGTTCTACTACGAGGACGGAGCCTACCCTGAGCAGGTTGGGTTTTCTCCTCTGTACTGTGCCACAATTTGGATTCAGAGTGTGCCGCTCCCATAATTAGTACAGGTTCAGGATGTGTCTCCTCTGTGTTTCAGTGACATGCCACATCCTGAAATCTTTATCGGTTATTAAATGGTGATAAATTTGGGCGTGGGTGTGTTTCAGGTGGACTGGATTGGGCAGAAGAATCAGATTGATGCTGGTAAGCTTCGTCTTGGTACTGCATTTTATATGTGCATAAGTTTATGTGGATGTTTGTTGAGTGGGATCTTGTGTTGGGCAGCCAAAGCAGCTGGTGTGAAGCACATAGTCTTGGTGGGATCCATGGGGGGAACAAATCCCAACCATCCATTGAACAGCCTTGGCAATGGCAATATACTGGTAAGTAACTGGAGACGAGTCTGTATGTCTCTTCACCTTTACTTCATTGCAGTTCATTTGCTCTGGCTTTCACAATGAACTTATTATCCGGAACACCTTAGTACTATTCTCTGAACATTGATTGGCGGCAGATGAGCCATCTGTCTCAGAAGTCTGAAGGATTGTTCATCACAGAAATGTTCAATTGCTAGATTTCTAAGTTCTAACTACTGACAGGTTCGCCATACAAATGTTCAGTCGATAGATTTATAACAGTTAGATCCATAATACAGGAAAAAACAACTTAATGAAGAAAGTTTTGCAAATAAACCTTTCTGAATATTAAGTTCCTGTCGTAGCTAAAATTTGGAAGTTCTGTATCCTCTCTATTGGCCTGGAATGTTCATTTCAGAAGTCTTGCTTTTGTTTTGTTTCCATCGAAGCTTTATTTTGTCTCATCCAAATAAAGCAACGGATGAAAGATAGAAATAAAAGATACAGTGCATACTCAGCTAGTTGTGGTACCGTTGATCTAATAATCCACTGAGACAAATTCATTTTGCAAATTCAGACGATTTTATTATTGAAAATGTGAAATCTTGATTATTGATCTCTGATGTAGGTCTGGAAGCGCAAGTCTGAACAGTATCTGGCAGACAGTGGAGTTCCTTATACAATCATAAGGTACATAAAGAACATGAACTAGTTTGGATAAAAAGGCATCCTTTAGATCAATTATTCTTGAAAAAGAGTTGCTCACCTTTCTGAAGTGGTGTACTTAATTACACTAAATATCAATCACTTTGGATAAGACTGAAGGTCTGCTATGAAAATTGGAATAGTTCCTTATATACCACTAAATATCGGTGAATCCCTCAGTGAAAAGGTGGATCCAGCTCCACGTTTAATGAGACAATGAGTGGCATATAAAGGGGTGAGGCAAATGCTCAGGGCCATCAAGTAGTTTTTGTTCATCTAATTAGCATCTCTGTGAATTGTCTAAATTACGTGCTAAATGTTTCATTGTTGGTCTACTGCGGTTAAATTTGACGGCTAGTTTTTGTGAAGCTAGAATAAAAGTGCATTGTGCTAATATGCACAAGAACACTAGAACAGGTTAACTATTCGCTGATACATAATATGCTATCATTTTCTTCTTTTCCTTCAATTTAGGCCTGGTGGTCTGCAAGACAAAGATGGGGGAGTGAGGGAGCTGATTGTCGGGAAGGATGATGAGCTTCTCCAGACTGACACTAAGGCAATTCCTAGGGCTGATGTGGCTGAAGTTTGTGTTCAGGTATAACATATGATAATTCCTGCAACTGTATTTCTGTGGACAGACACTTGAGGACTATCATTCTGATTATATACTTCTCTTGAAACAGGCCCTGCAGTATGAAGAGGTGAAGTTCAAGGCATTCGATTTGGCTTCGAAGCCTGAAGGTGAGGGCACCCCGACGAAAGATTTCAAAGCGCTGTTCTCCCAGGTCACAGCCCGGTTTTGAGGCATCAGTTAAGGAGCATAAGTGCATTTCTAAGCTTATAAGGATCTTAATGTCTTTGAGTGTGTATCCTTGTGCATTATGAAGTTGCTGACTGATGTAATTGCACAATCGGTTTATCAATAATGCTGAAAATAGCCTCCTATGGATGCATGGAGATTGGAGAAGCAATCTATGCATTTTCCCGAGATTTTCTCCGAGGAGAAGAAGTCAGCAAACAATTGAGAATACATTGATACAGTTTAACGGATATGACTATCTTCTTTTCACACTCTTGACTCAGATCTGATGCACACGAATAATCCACACGAATTTTATCATTTACGCCACAGCTAATATATCACTCAGCAGCTCATATGCACCTTTCATTGAACTGAGAAATGAAAAATCAGCGCTACCGATTCAAGGAACAAACAAACAGTTTGCAATACACATGCTTCATTTGGTACAAAACATATGCAAGAAGCTTCTGTTCTAGTCAAGTTCAGCAAAAATATCCATCAACTCTGCTCCCAGCAAAGGGTCAAAATTCAACAACATAAGCATCAGAATATCAGATACAACAGAACAGAAAAAAGTGATGAAAATTCGATCAAAGAAAAAAGTGATGAAATGTACCAGGCAACATGTCTCTAAAGTTCTAGCTAGGTTTCCATGTGGATAGGGCGCCGATGACTCTGCCCTTCCAACCCTGCAGCATCCACTTGTTATCTTCGTCGACGAAGAAATCCCTGTGGTAGCTCTTGATTACCTTGTATCTTGCTTTTTTCACCGACTCTTGAAGCAGAGGTACCTGCCTGAACCCTGCCCTGAGGTTCCTTACCTGCCATTGCTTGTAGGTCTCCGGCCTCTCGACCCTCTCCGTGCCCTCACAAGCGACCACGTTGAGAAGCTCCCGTCCGAAGTATTCCCTTTCGATCAGCTGCCTGTGCTCATCCACCGGCGGTGCGGTCGCTTCGAGCATGTCGTAGAGTGAGGAGAAATAGAACAGAGCCTCCTTGAAGCGCGTCACGAAGAATGGCGCATTGTAGGTGCCATTGACAACCGCGTGGATGAACCGATGCGGGTTCATCTTCCTGATCGTGTTCAGGACTGTCTTCCTCGGGCTCTCATCGGTCACCGTCTCGTCCATCATGTGCCGCATTCTGAACAAGCAGTTGACAATAAGAAGATCATCCTTGTCGATCCTGAGATCTTCGACTCGGATGGCATCCCACTTGGCAGCAATTGCGCGATACTCGAAGGGAACATGAAACATCTTGGCGTACTCGCTTAACCGCCGGCCTGTCGCCTCTAAACGCTCCGCAGGCCGGAACCCTGGCTGCGGTAAGTCGATGGCGGTGATGCGGATTCTTGGGGGGCCGCCATCTCTCTTGGAGATCCGTTGCAAGAAGATTGGCCACTGGAAGCCCCAGTCTATACCATAGTCCACAATGTGCACGCTTGTCACACCCTTGGCAGCAGCATCCAAGATGGCTTCATTCGAGTAGAACCTGGACATTCTGATGAACGGGCATGCAGTCCCATATAGCTTGAATATTTTCAGCATGTCAGCTGAAGAAGTTCGCCGCGCAACAAGCGAGCGGTAGACGGTGCTACCGGTGCCGGCAAGGCGAGCCTCGAGCCCATTAGCGATGTAATGCGCCAGCCTCTGCCCGGCATCCCCATGAGGCGAAGAATGCCGCCTAATCTGCTTCAGCAACTCACCCGAACCGCGGTGATCATCGATAGCCGCGGCCTGGGCACAGTGTATGAGCAAGGTCGTCAGATCGACGGACTCCTCCTCCACGGTGGGCACTCCGGTCTTGCCCTTCTTGCGGCCTCTCCGGTTCCCTGACCCTTTCACGTACACGCTGCTGATCTCTGCTTCGGCAGGCAGCGGCGACTGAAGGATGCAGTTGACACCGTTGCAGAGGAGCACTTTGTCGAACATCTCCCGGACGGTCTCCTCCTCGGACAGCGCGAGCTGCTTGCGCCGCCTCTCGTCCTCCGGCTCCAGGTCGTCGTCGCCGTGCCGGTTCTTCCGGCCCTTGTGGACGGCGCACTCCTCCTCCACCTTCACGGAATCGCAGGGAACCAACTGGCAGGAGCTCTGTCTGCTGCTGCTGATGAACATGTCAGGGGATCCTCCTCCCATTCCCGCGAAAGCGCAGCAGGGATCCATCCAGGAACTGTGCTGGTACGCCGGCTTGGCGTCGGCGATGATGTCGACGAAGGGCTTGGCGACGGCGAGGAGCGCCGAGTCCCGCGCCGGCGCGGCGGCTGTGCCGGGAGCAGAGGACTCGTCGTCGTCGTCGTCCTCGAGGAGGAACTGGTTGATGTAGGCGAGCACGGCGTCGTCGGACGCTTCCTCGGGGCTCCCCAGCTCCGTGGTGGTGGAGACGGGGCTCGGCGTGCTGCCAATCCGCGCCGACTGCGGCGGAGACGGCTGGTAATGGGCGGCGGGACCGGCAGGAAGGCCGTGGAAGCCGTAGGATGAAGGGGGGAACCGGAGCTGCTGCTGGTGGTGCTGGTGGTGGTGGTGGAGGGAGAAGTCGAGCGCGTAGGCGGGGGCCGCCGCCGCGTTGGGGACGGAGAAGACGTCGCCGTACTCCACGTCCTCGCAAGAACCCATGGCGCCACGATCCACCTCCTTCCTTGCTTGAAGACTCTGCTGCCGCCGCCGCCGCCACTTCTTGGCGCGAGATCTCGCAGTACTCAGACGCAAACCCCACCTCCGGTGTATCCTCGCAGAGGAAGACGAGATTGATTCCTCGCTCCCGGCGAACTGGACAAGAAAGGGGAAGGGCAGGGAAAATCAACCCAACCCGGTGGTGATTCTTGCAGGACCCAGGAGAGGCCAGTAGCAGCCTGTTGCGTGGGAGAGGCGGCGGCAGAAAAGGAAAAGAAATCGCGGGAGCACCTTGCGGGAAGGGGCCGGGCAGCAGCTAGAAACCCCGAGGCTCCTCTTGGGAGTTGGAGGGAGGAGGAAGAAAGCGGGGGTGATTGGTGGGGAGCTGACGCAGACGCACGCACTGGCCGACGCCGACGAGAGTCTCCAACCGAGCGTGCTGGTCTGGGTGGGAGTGGGATGGCGACGTGCCCTTTGATCGGCAGCCGCTTACAAAAGTTGCGTCTTTTTCCGCTTTGTTTAGTGGAGCGGGAGTGATCTCATCAGATTACCGGCAGTAATAATAAAATGGCGATGTGGCGACGGGGATTGCGCCACCTCCTGGCTGCTGCGACCTGGTCGTCTCGGAGGGAGGAGGGAGGAGGTAGCGGGGGGAGAAGGGAATGGGGGCGGCGACATGACGCGCCACGCAGTCACCACGTGCTGCTGCACGACGAATCTTCTCCGCTCGCGGGTTAGACGGCGGGAGATTGATGGATGGGTGGCTCATTTTTGGTGTTACGCTACTTGCCTCGTTTTGCACCGGCAACGTGCGGTGGTGCACTGTGTACTTTTTTTTTAGGATCCGGTGCACTGTGTACTTAGAACATCTCCAGCCGTTGGCCCCTCAGCCGTTGGCCCCTCAGGGTGCACTGTGTACTTAGAGCATCTTCAGCCGTTGGCCCTTCAGGGGCGTGTAAAATCGCCGCCTGGGGCGAGCCGGCGCTAAAATCGGCGTGGGGGCGAGCGGGTTCCCAACCACGCGGGTTTTTTTTTAAAAAAAAAAGGAATTCGGCAAAGTTCGGCAAATTGAACAAAATGTTCGGCTAAAGTTCGGCAAACTTGACATATATTCGACATGTTCGACGTTACATAATAAGGTATTTTAAAAAATCCAACTAAGGGGCAAAGAAGTCGCTGACATCGCCGACATCCTCATCGTCGTCGGCGGCCTTCTCCTTCTTGACGGGGCCGCCCCAGCTGGACCCTTGCCCGGCGTCGCCCTGGCGGACCGGCGGCGGCGGCGCGTCGTCGTCGCTGTCGTCGAGGACGACGACGCCTCCCTCGTCCCGGCCACGGCGCCGAGCTTCGAACCGCTCGTAGGCAAGGCGCTGCGCTCCAGCTCCGTGCGCGCCCAGTCTTCACGCGCCCACTTGAGGGCCGCCGCGTCGTCGAGCTCCTCCTTGACGCCGCCGGCAAGCCCGGGCTCCGTCTTCATGACGGGGAGCCTCGGCTCCGTCTTTGGCTTGACGTAGCGCGGAGGAGCCGAGGAGGAGGCGAGCCTGCCGCCCTCGTTGATGACGATGCCGGCGCTGCGGGTGCGCCAGCCGAGCGGCGTCTCCGCGGCGGGCTCGGCCTTGACGCCGAATAGCGCCGGCGAGCCCAAGGAATGGG
>NC_057808.1:529884092-529955340 GCF_018294505.1 Triticum aestivum | reverse complement strand
GGGGGGGGTGGGGGGGCGGGGCGGCCGCCGCGGCAGGTTATGCCAGCGCCGAGTCATTGTCGCCCTCGAGGTATGCCAGCACCTCGTGGAGCGTGCGGCCGGGGGCGCCCCACCATACGCGGCGCTCCTCGCTGTTCTTGACGCCGCCCACCACCGGCGCCCCATTGGTGGACGCCAGCCGCTGCGCCTGCCGGCGCTGGAAGTACGCCGCCCACGACGTGTGGTTGTCGGCGGCGTATTGGGGGAGGGCGCGCTGCTCCTCCGTTAGGGACGCCCGCACGCGGTCGACCTCAGCGGCGAAGATGGCGGGGCGCGCGTTGACATCGGGCACCAGGGGGATGGGGACGCCCCCGTTGCTGAGCCTCCACCCCGTCGGCCCGGCGCGCATGTCCGGCGGCGCCAGGATGTTGGCCTCGAAGAAGAGGTACGCCTCCCACTCGTGGAGCGAGCGGCGGCCGAAGCCGTTGGCCGCCGCCGCGTCGCCTGGGAAGCGTTCGGCCATCGTTGAGAGGGAAGGGGACGAACGCCGGTGGACGGGGAGAAAGGCAGAGCTCGGCGGCGGACGGGAGAGAGGCAGAGCTCAGCGACTGGTTTGGGCTCGGGCTGGTGTGGCCAGCGGCGAGGGGGAGCCGCTGGTTTTATAGCCCCGTGCCGTGTGTGCGCATGGCGGGAGGGGAGGCGTTGCCGCGCCGCCCGTGACGCGCTGCCCGTGAGGAATCAATGACAAGGTTGACCGGCGGCAGCCTTGCCATTGATTCCCCGCGGGAAACCGAGGCATTCTTATGGAAGACGAGGCGCGTGTCGCTGACTCAGTGTCGGAGTAAATGACCACGGGTAGCCTCATCAGGCTCCCTTGGTATTTCAAGACATCGGGCCGGCTACACCCCTCAAGAATCAAAGGCAGAAGACCGCCTTCTTGGGGCTGGCTGGTCCAAACGGCCGGCTGCCAGGAGGCGGCAGAATCCAGAAGACGGCCACGGAGTGGGCCGACTCCTAGCAGGCGGCCCCTCGTGCCCTCGAAGTTAGCACCCACATAAACATGACGGGACGGGGTGTGGCTACAGAATAGCCTGCCACCCCCCGAATCCAGGACGGAGCGTGGCCACAGTGCAGCGTACTGGGCGGATATCCCTCACCCGGCACGACACTGTTGCCACGTTGCCCATGACATCATCCATGGCAAAGAAGGCCATGCTCCCACGACGTACTGTCGGTACGGCCCGCAGGCGGCCGGCCCTACCTGTCCGTGAGAGGCCTGAAGGCGGCAAGCCCTGACCAGCCGGCTTATGGGGAGGCCGACTCCTGACCAGGCGCCCCCCCTTCCTTGGAGTCTGTGCGCCATTAAATAGAAGAAACGGGGAGTGGCTACAGTGAACGCCCACCAGGCGGTGGGACTGTAGCCACGCTCTCCCCGACAAAGCACACATCATCAAAGGCACTGCCACAGTAGTAAGCAGCCGGCAAGACCCGCAAGCGGCGGGCGCGGCCTGTCGGCCAAGTAGGAGATAGCCGGAAGGACCCACCAGGCGGCGGGCCCAGTTGCCGGCGGAGAGGCCGGCCACCAGAGACACTGACAGCCAGGTCCTACACCCGGCCAGATGCAAAGGGTTCAGCTTCTCACACCACACAAACACATACAGAGAGGAGTAGAGCTAGTCTTGCCCTTCTTCCTCCTCTAGCAACAGCTCAAGGAGCAACTTGTAGCTACTTGTTGAGATAGTGATCATGTGAAGACCCCGCAGAGCAGGACTAGGGGTGTTATCTCCTAGGAGAGCCCCAAACCTGGGTAAAGTGCGTCGGCGTTCATATTTACGCCTTATCCCGTTTCCAGGCACCGGCGACGTCTTACTCCCCCCACCATGATAAGCCATCCTTTCGCATATGTCGCATGACACCCCCGACATTTGGCGCCCACCGTGGGGCTAGGTGCACCGTCGTCCGGAGATCTATTCTGGACGAGAACCCTCTTCCTCCCTGGCGAGCGCAGCCAGCCTAGCACGCCTGATGGCATTTGTGCCGACGCGCTGCATGGCGCAGAAGTCGCCTGCGCAGCGAGCTGCCTCGCTGATCTTGTCGGGGAGATCCGCCGCATCAACGAGCCCGCGCCCGACGCAGGAGCTGCCAGTTCCGAGAGCTGCCTCATTGACCTCCTTGGCAAGCTCCACATCGCCAACGAGCCGGCCTCGACCTAGAGTCAATCAGCTCCACTGACCCGATGCTTGTCGACTCCGATACGGCATCCCTTGACGCCTTCCCCACCAACATGATGGTCATCGACGACCCGCTCCCTCGAGCCGACAGCGGCGGCAACACCGTCACGGAGGAGCTCGTCATCAGCCACGGCGCGGCTTCTAACGGGGCCGCCCAGGATCTGCTGCAAGCAGCGTTGCGAGACCTGTCTGCACCCATCGCGGCATACGCCGACGCCGAGACCTTAGAAGCCCGCCGCATCGCGCTCGTCGAAAGCGCCAAGAAGTTGGCTACCATGAGACGCCTCTCCGAGGCCTATCAGCGCGAGGTCGACCGCGCCATCGGCGGCACGCCGGCTGTTGGAGAACCCAGCCGCGTGGGCACGATCCGCCAACGTAGGGCCGCCATCGCCAGCATGTTCGGAGTAGACCGCCCGGTCTACGCCATGCCCGCGGAGAACATACGCGCTGCCCAGGCGGCAGCTGACGAGCTGGACCACCTAGAAGGTGACGAGCGTCGTTGCATGACGGAGCGTGTTCAGCAACTCATCGATGCGGATGCCGCACAGCAAGAAGCCGGCCGCCGCGTGGTGGAACCCGGCGCGCACACTGAGAATCCCCCCCCCCCCGCCGAGATCAAGGCGCGAGCTCCCGGACGCCGACAGGCGGCACCCGCGACCTGAGAGACCGAGAGCCGTTGCTAGCCACAGTCGGACGCGTCTCACCATCGAGCGCGACCAAGACGGCCGCCCACGAGCAGTGGAATGGCGGGGCGATCGCCCGCCTCCTCCTTCTCCTCGCAGGGAGAGGCGTGCCTCCCTGCCGCCTGTTGAGCACCCGACTCTCGGTGACCGGCTGGGCCGCCGTGAAGGAGTCAGAGAAAACGACGCCCGCCATCGGATCGACCGCCTAGCTCGATCCCTGGCGCTGGAAGAAGAAGAAGTGATCGGCCCACCTTGTTTCGCCCCCCGCATTCGCGACAAGCCCTTCCCCAAAGGATTCTCGCTCCCGCGAGATACGCCCAAGTACAACGGCTCCGTGAAGCCGGAATATTGGCTGGTTGACTACTCCACGCTGTCAACATAGCAAACGGCAACAAGTGCGTTGCCGTGAAATACGTGCCCCTCATGCTTCAGGGCACGGCCCGAACATGGCTGAATAGCCTCAAGCCCTACAGCGTGAACAACTGGATAGATTTCACCGAAGTCTTCATCCGCAATTTCACCAGCACAAGCTCTCGGCCCCTTGGGAAGGCCCCTTCATCATCAGCAAAGCCTTGGGCAATGACTCCTACTACCTGATCGATGCACAGAAGCCCAGGGCACGAAAGAGGGACGACTCCGGCAAGGAATCAGAGCACCCATGGAATGCAAATCTCCTTCGAAGATTTTACAGTTGATACAGTATGTACCACGCTACCTTTTGTATTAAGCGCAAAGACATTGGGTCCCTCGAGGAGCACTCGGGGGCTACCCTTTTTATCTATATGATAAGTTTTTATGCCTATGAATGTGTTATTTCATTCTTCTGTCTGGCACCGGGTTCGACCAGTCGCCCCGGGGGCTTGCCGCCTTGTACTATGTCGGTGCTACCTGAAGTCGGACAAGTAATGTGCCGGCATCTAGAGCCCTCTCTTGCCATAAACCGCAGCTCGCAGAGCGACTGTCCGGCTGGCAAGAGTTAAAGGCAAGAAACGATACCCACATGAAAAATGCCTAAGGACAAAAGCACTCACGTAGGCCAAGCCGGCTCCTCGCCTCGCCGGCCGGCCGGCCGGCTTCTTACTTAACTTGTTATGTTCTAAATGGCCAAAGTACTTGTCTTCCCAAACGGCTAAGTACTTGACCCAGCCATAGTCCGCAGAGCGGCTATCTGGCTGGCAAGGCGGCAGCCAAGGGAAGGCGGCAAAGGAAAAAGCCAAAAGAACAGAAAGCAAGACAAGTTGGAACTCGACAAAGCACAGCTCGTGCGGAATTTAATTTACATAACAAAAGGCCCTTGGCCAGCATTCAACGAAGTTTGAATACAGCCCCAGCGGGTGGAACTACGCAAATTTAACAAGTTTTGTTTGAGAAACTACAAAGCAGGAAAAGTTAAGATAAATTGGCCGCCTAGGCCAAAGGTGCAGCAGGCGGGTCCGGTAGGCTGGTGGAGTCGGCAGCGCCGACTGGTGGAGTGGCCGGCTGGCGAGTCTCGGCTTGGTCACCTTCAGCAGCAGTCGACGCGCTCGCACGCGTCTCGTTGCTCGAGGCACGGTCGAGCTGAGGGTGGCCGCCCGCTCCGTCCTCCGGCGCGTCGTCTTCACCATCCTCGCCCTCCTCGTCCTCGCCTTCGTCGCTGGAGGTGATTTCCTCCATCGAGTCTTCGCCGTCGTCTGGGTTCAGCCCAAACCAATTCGGCGGCACCACGGCGCCCTCCTCGTCCAGCTCGGGGAGGAAGACACCGGTCTCGGTGTACTCGGAGATCGCTGCCGCGCGTTGAGTGAGATCAGGCCCCACCGCCACCAACTCCTCCCGGGCCTCCTGCCGGAACGTGGCTAGCTGTGCTAGGTTGAGCCCAGGGTACCATGCCTTCACGAACTCCAAGGCCCGCCGTGCGCCTGCTTGGGCCGAGGAACCCTTCCACGCCTCGAAGCGGCCGACAGCCACCTCCAACCAGTCGGTGGTCCGTCTGGGGGTGCGCGGAGCTTGGACGCCTGGCCAGAGGGCGGAGCTCACCTGGGCCCCGACACGCTGCAGCCAGTGGAGCATCCGATGAGCCGGCTGGAGACGAGCTTGAACGGCGAGAAGCTGCTCGCCGAGGGTCCGAGGGGCGTTGGGTGCGATCTCCGCACCAGCCTGTCTCCGCTCGTCGCAGCGAGCATCGATGGCTTGGCTGGCAGCAACGGCGTGACCAGGGAAGTACTCTGTGCAAGAAGGAAAAAAGAAGTGTGAAGCCGAATGCCGGCTCATATGACGGCCGATAGATGAAAGAAAAGAAAAGATAACACACCATCGAGCATGTCCTCGATCTGGCCGTAGCCATCGTTTAGTGCCTTCTCCGTCTCGGCCCAGGCCGAGCGCTCGGTCTCGAACTCGGCCAAGAGGTTGGCCTCGCTGTCCTTCGCTTTCTGGAGGGCCGCCTTGTGACGGTCCGCCTGGTCCACCAGCTCCTTGACCAGGTGGTCGCGTTTCTGGGCCGCCTTGCTACACTCCGCCTCCTTGGCACGCAACGTGGTTTGGGCTTCACCCAGTCGCTGCTGCAAGGTGGCGTTGGCTCCTGCAAGGACAATAAAGAAAAGACAATCAACAATCAACAAAGAAGAAAAGTGGTTGCCAGGAGATCCGGCCCGACTGCTCAGCAGTCGGCCCGAATCTCGGGGGCTATACCCAGCGGGTGCGCTGATGCGCCCCCGCAAGAGAGAAAAGATGAAGGCTTACTCCGGCTGTCGGACAAGTCAGCGGTCCGCTTGGCTAGCTCCTGGACCTGGGAGTTGAAGGCGGCCACGCGGATGTTGTGGTAATCCTGCAACAAAGACAACGGAAGGAAAGTAAGGGTCAGCATCGGAACTTACCTTTAAGTTCCGAGCCGCCTGCTCAGCAGCCGGCCCGGAACTCGAGGGCTACACCCAGTGGGTGCGCTGGCGCGCCCCCACGGAAGATTACAAGAATTAAAAAAGCAAGCACGAGAGGCATACCCGGACGACCGCTCGCATCACCAAGAACGCCTTCGTGTAGTTCTGAAGGGCGGTGCCTTGGGCTTGCAGCTGGGTATGAACCTCGTGCACAGCCTTGTTCAGGACACCCGTCCCTCCCCCAGACATCCATTCCCGCGGGGCGGCACTGGTGGCCTCCGCTTCAGGGGCCGATGAGCTTGCGGCCCCGATCTCCTGCGGCCGCGGCAGCAAAGTCGCCTTCGTCGCACACCAGGGCACTAGCGTACGGACCAAGGGGGTCGCCCCCACCACCAGCTCGCCATCGACTGGCGGCACTCTAGGCCGACTGGTCTGAGCGTCGGCAGTCGGCGTGGGCGGGGTCACTTCCGCCTCCACGATGACGGGGTCGCCCCCTTCCCTCTCCATGACCGGCTGGTCGTCGCCGGCTCCTCCGGTCGGCGTCGGATCTCTGGCGCCGGTGGCGCGAAGCGCAGTGGGATGATGAGTTGCGGAGTCCGGCCGCGTGCGGCCTCCTCCGCTTGCGCCTTGGCGGCCGCGTCCGCCTGGGCCTTGGTCGCGGCGGCCGCCTGGGCCTTGGCCGCGGCATCGGCTTGGGCCTTGGCCGTCGCGTCCGCCTCCTCCTGCGCCGCCTTGGCCGCCTCCTCCCGCTCCTCGCGCGTTCTTCTCTGTCGCCTCCTGGAGGTCGGCGAGCGGATCTATGCGGCTGGGGTTGGTGGAACCTCCCGCAGCCCCGATCACGAAAGCAGAGGCCGACCGCTCAAGAGAGAGCGGGGCCCTGTTCAAACAAGAAAAGAAGAAACTCAGTGAGAGTTCGCAAGAAAGAAGAAAAGGAAACGCAAGAGAAATCAAGCACTTACGCGGACACCGTCGGAGGCTGCTGATACGTCTCCAAGATATCTATAATTTATGAAGTATTCATGCTATTATATTATCCTTCTAGGATGTTTTATATGCATTTATATGCTATTTTATATGATTTTTGGGACTAACCTATTAACCTAGAGCCCAGTGCCAGTTTCAGTTTTTTCCTTGTTTTTGAGTATCGCAGAAAAGGAAAACCAAACGGAGTCCAATTGACCTGAAACTTGACGGAGCTTATTTTTGGACCAGAAGAGTCCCGGGCTGCCCACGAGGGTGGGAGGCGCGCCCACCCCCCTGGGCGTGCCCCCCTACCTCGTGGACTGCCCGGAGACCCCCCTGACTTGTTCTCGACGCCAAAACCTCTTATATATACAAAAACCTCCAGAAAATAACCTAGATCGGGAGTTCCGCCGCCGCAAGCCTCTGTAGCCACCGAAAACCAATCTAGACCCGTTCCGGCACCCAACCGGAGGGGGGGGGGATCCCTCACTGGTGGCCATCTTCATCATCCCGGCGCTCTCCATGACGAGGAGGGAGTAGTTCACCCTCGGGGCTGAGGGTATGTACCAGTAGTTATGTGTTTGATCTCTCTCTCTCGTGTTCTTGATTTGGAACGATCTTGATGTATCGCGAGCTTTGCTATTATAGTTGGATCTTATGATGTTTCTCCCCCTCTACTCTCTTGTAATGGATTGAGTTTTCCCTTTGAAGTTATCTTATCGGATTGAGTCTTTAAGGATTTGAGAACACTTGATGTATGTCTTGCATGTGTTTATCTGTGGTGACAATGGGATATTCACGTGATCTACTTGATGTATGTTTTGGTGATCAACTAGCGGGTTCCGTAACATTGTGGACTTATGCATAGGGGTTGGCACACGTTTTCGTCTTGACTCTCCGGTAGAAACTTTGGGGCACTCTTTGAAGTACTTTGTGATGGCTGAATAGATGAATTTGAGATTGTGTGATGCATATCGTATAATCATACCCACGGATACTTGAGGTGACATTGGAGTATCTAGGTGACACTAGGGTTTTGGTTGATTTGTGTCTTAAGGTGTTATTCTAGTACGAACTCTATGATAGATCGAACGGAAAGAATAGCTTTGTGTTATTTTACTACGGACTCTTGAATAGATCGATCAGAAAGGATAACTTTGAGGTGCTTTCGTACCCTACAATAATCTCTTTGTTTGTTCTCCGCTATTAGTGACTTTGGAGTGACTCTTTGTTGCATGTTGAGGGATAGTTATATGATCCAATTATGTTATTATTGTTGAGAGAACTTGCACTACTGAAAGTATGAACCCTAGGCCTTGTTTCCTAGCATTACAATACCGTTTACGCTCACTTTTATTACTTATTACCTTGCTGTTTTTATATTTTCAGATTACAAAAACCTATATCTACCATCCATATGGGCTGGCAGGCTGGCGCTACGGGTGGAGGGCAGGCCCTTCCCCCTGGGTGCGCCCCTACCTCGTGGATGACTCGGACACCCCCCTGACGTGAAAAAAACGCCAAAAATTCCTATAAATACAGAATACCCCAGAAATAAACCTAGATCGAGAGTTCCGCCGCCGCAAGCCTCTTTAGCCACCAAAAACCAATCAGGACCCTGTTCCGGCACCCCGCCGGAGGGGGGATCCATCACCGGTGGCCATCTTCATCATCCCGGCACTCTCCATGATGAGGAGGGAGTAGTTCACCCTCGGGGCTGAGGGTATGTACCAGTAGCTATGTGTTTGATCTCTCTCTCTCTCTCTCTCGTGTTCTTGATTTGGAACGATCTTGATGTATCGCGAGCTTTGCTATTATAGTTGGATCTTATGATGTTTCTCCCCCTCTACTCTCTTGTAATGGATTGAGTTTTCCCTTTGAAGTTATCTTATCGGATTGAGTCTTTAAGGATTTGAGAACACTTGATGTATGTCTTGCATGTGTTTATCTGTGGTGACAATGGGATATTCACGTGATCAACTTGATGTATGTTTTGGTGATCAACTAGCGGGTTCCGTAACATTGTGGACTTATGCATAGGGGTTGGCACACGTTTTCGTCTTGACTCTCCGGTAGAAACTTTGGGGCACTCTTTTAAGTACTTTGTGATGGCTGAATAGATGAATTTAAGATTGTGTGATGCATATCATATAATCATACCCACGGATACTCGAGGTGACATTGGAGTATCTAGGTGACACTAGGGTTTTGGTTGATTTGTGTCTTAAGGTGTTATTCTAGTACGAACTCTATGATAGATCGAACGGAAAGAATAGCTTCGTGTTATGTTACTACGGACTCTTGAATAGATCGATCAGAAAGGATAACTTTGAGGTGCTTTCGTACCCTACAATAATCTCTTCGTTTGTTCTCCGCTATTAGTGACTTTGGAGTGACTCTTTGTTGCATGTTGAGGGATAGTTATATGATCCAATTATGTTATTATTGTTGAGAGAACTTGCACTAGTGAAAGTATGAACCCTAGGCCTTGTTTTCCTAACATTGCAATACCGTTTACGCTCACTTTTATTACTTGTTACCTTGCTGTTTTTATATTTTCAGATTACAAAAACCTATATCTACCATCCATATGGGCTGGCAGGCTGGCGCTGCGGGTGGAGGGCAGGCCCTTCCCCCTGGGTGCGCCCCCTGCCGCGTGGATGACTCGGAGACCCCCCTGACGTGAAACCAACGCCAAAAATTCCTATAAATACAGAAACCCCCAGAAATAAACCTAGATCGGGAGTTCCGCCGCCGCAAGCCTCTTTAGCAACCAAAAACCAATCGGGACCCTGTTCCGGCACCCCGCCAGAGGGGGGATCCATCACCGGTGGCCATCTTCATCATCCCGGCGCTCTCCATGATGAGGAGGGAGTAGTTCACCCTCGGGGCTGAGGGTATGTACCAGTAGCTATGTGTTTGATCTCTCTCTCTCTCTCTCTCTCTCTCGTGTTCTTGATTTGGAACGATCTAGATGTATCGCGAGCTTTGCTATTATAGTTGGATCTTATGATGTTTCTCCCCCTCTACTCTCTTGTAATGGATTGAGTTTTCCCTTTGAAGTTATCTTATCGGCTTGAGTCTTTAAGGATTTGAGAACACTTGATGTATGTCTTGCATGTGTTTATCTGTGGTGACAATGGGATATTCACGTGATCTACTTGATGTATGTTTTGGTGATCAACTAGCGGGTTCCGTAACATTGTGGACTTATGCATAGGGGTTGGCACACGTTTTCGTCTTGACTCTCCGGTTGAAACTTTGGGGCACTCTTTGAAGTACTTTGTGATGGCTGAATAGATGAATTTGAGATTGTGTGATGCATATCGTATAATCATACCCACGGATACTCGAGGTGACATTGGAGTATCTAGGTGACACTAGGGTTTTGGTTGATTTGTGTCTTAAGGTGTTATTCTAGTACGAACTCTATGATAGATCGAACGGAAAGAATAGCTTCGTGTTATTTTACTACGGACTCTTGAATAGATCGATCAGAAAGGATAACTTTGAGGTGCTTTCGTGCCCTACAATAATCTCTTCGTTTGTTCTCCGCTATTAGTGACTTTGGAGTGACTCTTTGTTGCATGTTGAGGGATAGTTATACGATCCAATTATGTTATTATTGTTGAGAGAACTTGCACTAGTGAAAGTATGAACCCTAGGCCTTGTTTCCTAGCATTGCAATACCGTTTACGCTCACTTTTATTACTTATTACCCTGCTGTTTTTATATTTTCAGATTACAAAAACCTATATCTACCATCCATATGGGCTGGCGCTGCGGGTGGAGGGCACGCCCTACCCCCTGGGTGCGCCCCCTGCCTCGTGGATGACTCGGAGACCCCCCTGACGTGAAACCAACGCCAAAAATTCCTATAAATACAGAAACCCCCAGAAATAAACCTAGATCGAGAGTTTCGCCGCCGCAAGCCTCTTTAGCCACCAAAAACCAATCGGGACCCTGTTCCGGCACCCCGCCGGAGGGGGGATCCATCACCGGTGGCCATCTTCATCATCCCGGCACTCTCCATAATGAGGAGGGAGTAGTTCACCCTCGGGGCTGAGGGTATGTACCAGTAGCTATGTGTTTGATCTCTCTCTCTCTCTCTCGTGTTCTTGATTTGGAACGATCTTGATGTATCGCGAGCTTTGCTATTATAGTTGGATCTTATGATGTTTCTCCCCCTCTACTCTCTTGAAATGGATTGAGTTTTCCCTTTGAAGTTATCTTATCGGATTGAGTCTTTAAGGATTTGAGAACACTTGTTGTATGTCTTGCATGTGTTTATCTGTGGTGACAATGGGATATTCACGTGATCTACTTGATGTATGTTTTGGTGATCAACTAGCGGGTTCCGTAACATTGTAGACTTATGCATAGGGGTTGGCACACGTTTTCGTCTTGACTCTCCGGTAGAAACTTTGGGGCACTCTTTGAAGTACTTTGTGATGGCTGAATAGATGAATTTGAGATTCTGTGATGCATATCGTATAATCATACCCACGGATACTTGAGGTGACATTGGAGTATCTAGGTGACACTAGGGTTTTGGTTGATTTGTGTCTTAAGGTGTTATTCCAGTACGAACTCTATGATAGATCGAACGCAAAGAATAGCTTCGTGTTATTTTACTACGGACTCTTGAATAGATCGATCAGAAAGGATAACTTTGAGGTGCTTTCGTACCCTACAATAATCTCTTCGTTTGTTCTCCGCTATTAGTGACTTTGGAGTGACTCTTTGTTGCATGTTGAGGGATAGTTATATGATCCAATTATGTTATTATTGTTGAGAGAACTTGCACTAGTGAAAGTATGAACCCTAGGCCTTGTTTCCTAACATTGCAATACCGTTTACGCTCACTTTTATTACTTGTTACCTTGCTGTTTTTATATTTTCAGATTACAAAAACCTATATCTACCATCCATATGGGCTGGCAGGCTGGCGCTGCGGGTGGAGGGCAGGCCCTTCCCCCTGGGTGCGCCCCCTGCCTTGTGGATGAATCGTAGACCCCCCTGACGTGAAACCAACGCCAAAAATTCCTATAAATACAGAAATCCCCAGAAATAAACCTAGATCGGGAGTTCCGCCGCAGCAAGCCTCGTTAGCCACCAAAAACCAATCGGGACCCTGTTCCGACACCCCGCCGGAGGGGGGATCCATCACCGGTGGCCATCTTCATCATCCCGGCGCTCTCCATGATGAGGAGGGAGTAGTTCACCCTCGGGGCTGAGGGTATGTACCAGTAGCTATGTGTTTGATCTCTCTCTCTCTCTCTCTCGTGTTCTTGATTTGGAACGATCTTGATGTATCGCGAGCTTTGCTATTATAGTTGGATCTTATGATGTTTCTCCCCCTCTACTCTCTTGTAATGGATTGAGTTTTCCCTTTGAAGTTATCTTATCGGATTGAGTCTTTAAGGATTTGAGAACACTTTATGTATGTCTTGCATGTGTTTATCTGTGGTGACAATGGGATATTCACGTGATCTACTTGATGTATGTTTTGGTGATCAACTAGCGGGTTCCGTAACATTGTGGACTTATGCATAGGGGTTGGCACACGTTTTCGTCTTGACTCTCCGGTAGAAACTTTGGGGCACTCTTTGAAGTACTTTGTGATGGCTGAATAGATGAATTTGAGATTGTGTGATGCATATCGTATAATCATACCCACGGATACTCGAGGTGACATTGGAGTATCTAGGTGACACTAGGGTTTTGGTTGATTTGTGTCTTAAGGTGTTATTCTAGTACGAACTCTATGATAGATCGAACGGAAAGAATAGCTTCGTGTTATTTTACTACGGACTCTTGAATAGATCGATCAGAAAGGATAACTTTGAGGTGCTTTCGTACCCTACAATAATCTCTTCGTTTGTTCTCCGCTATTAGTGACTTTGGAGTGACTCTTTGTTGCATGTTGAGGGATAGTTATATGATCCAATTATGTTATTATTGTTGAGAGAGCTTGCACTAGTGAAAGTATGAACCCTAGGCCTTGTTTCCTAGCATTGCAATACCGTTTACGCTCACTTTTATTACTTGTTACCTTGCTATTTTTATATTTTCAGATTGCAAAAGCCTATATCTACCATCCATATGGGCTGGCAGGCTGGCGCTGCGGGTGGAGGGCAGGCCCTTCCCCCTGGGTGCGCCCCCTGCCTCGTGGATGACTCGGAGACCCCCCTGACGTGAAACCAACGCCAAAAATTCCTATAAATACAGAAACCCCCAGAAATAAACCTAGATCGGGAGTTCCGCCGCCGCAAGCCTCTTTAGCCACCAAAAACCAATCGGGACCCTGTTTCGGCACCCCGCCGGAGGAGGGATCCATCACCGGTGGCCATCTTCATCATCCCGGCGCTCTCCATGATGAGGAGGGAGTAGTTCACCCTCGGGGCTGAGGGTATGTACCAGTAGTTATGTGTTTGATCTCTCTCTCTCGTGTTCTTGATTTGGAACGATCTTGATGTATCGCGAGCTTTGCTATTATAGTTGGATCTTATGATGTTTCTCCCCCTCTACTCTCTTGTAATGGATTGAGTTTTCCCTTTGAAGTTATCTTATCGGATTGAGTCTTTAAGGATTCGAGAACACTTGATGTATGTCTTGCATGTGTTTATCTGTGGTGACAATGGGATATTCACGTGATCTACTTGATGTATGTTTTGGTGATCAACTAGCGGGTTCCGTAACATTGTGGACTTATGCATAGGGGTTGGCACACGTTTTCGTCTTGACTCTCCGGTAGAAACTTTGGGGCACTCTTTGAAGTACTTTGTGATGGCTGAATAGATGAATTTGAGATTCTGTGATGCATATCGTATAATCATACCCACGGATACTTGAGGTGACATTGGAGTATCTAGGTGACACTAGGGTTTTGGTTGATTTGTGTCTTAAGGTGTTATTCTAGTACGAACTCTATGATAGATCGAACGGAAAGAATAGCTTCGTGTTATTTTACTACGGACTCTTGAATAGATCGATCAGAAAGGATAACTTTGAGGTGCTTTCGTACCCTACAATAATCTCTTCGTTTGTTCTCCACTATTAGTGACTTTGGAGTGACTCTTTGTTGCATGTTGAGGGATAGTTATATGATCCAATTATGTTATTATTGTTGAGAGAACTTGCACTAGTGAAAGTATGAACCCTAGGCCTTGTTTCCTAGCATTGCAATACCGTTTACGCTCACTTTTATTACTTATTACCTTGCTGTTTTTTTATTTTCAGATTACAAAAACCTATATCTACCATCCATATTGCACTTGTATCACCATCTCTTCGCCGAACTAGTGCACCTATACAATTTACCATTGTATTGGGTGTGTTGGGGACACAAGAGACTCTTTGTTATTTGGTTGCAGGTTTTTTTGAGAGAGAGCATCTTCAACCTACGCCTCCCACGGGTTGATAAACCTTAGGTCATCCACTTGAGGGAAATTTGCTACTGTCCTACAAACCTCTCCACTTGGAGGCCCAACAACGTCTACAAGAAGAAGGTTGCGTAGTAGACATCAAGCTCTTTTCTGGCGCCGTTGCCGGGGAGGTGAGTGCTTGAAGGTATATCTTTAGATCTTGCAATCGAATCTTTTTGTTTCTTGTTTTATCACTAGTTTAGTTTATGAAAAAAAATACAAAATAAAGAGGGAACTGAGGGTGCCTCATATGCTTCATCTTTTTAATGTCTTTCGTGAAAAATAAGGATTCCGATAATTGTGCCGAAGTGTTAGAAGAAGAATACATTAAAATGGTTGGCACTAAATATTTGAATGATGAGCATGATTGCAATGTTGTTAGTATGAACTCTTTGAATATCCATAGTACTAATGATGATTGCACTAGTCTTGATGAAAATGTCTCTTATAAGCATGTCAAATTTTGTGGAGTGCATAGAGTTTGCAAGTACACACCAAATAGGGAAGATAGATTTTGCAAGAGGCATAAGTATTTAGAAACTAAATGGCTACAAGAGAGGCTAGATGCTTGTGCTGAAAATTTAAAATTTCTTTGCAATCCTTGTGAACTTTGCAATGAACGTGATCATCTAAATACCCAATGCAAATTGTTTCATGATCGTATCGTGTCCAAAAATTGTGATGATTTGATTTCCCTTGCGCATCATAATGAACTTAGTTTTCTTTTGGGTTAAGAAGAAATGAAACGTATAACTAAGGATATGCCAGAATTTGTCCTTGATAAAGTTCTTGATTTTGATCTAGAAGAAATTTTTATGTATTGTGTGGTGAATTGCATTGAAAATCCTTATATTGCCAATTACATAAAGAAAAGAAAACAAATAGAAGATGAAGAGAATACTAATGAAAGGGAAGAGGTTTCCCAATATCCTCCTATTATTTCTTATGATGAATCAGGTAACGAGGAGGAGCCTTCTATTCAACCAATCTCATTAATAAGGAGCTCAAAAAAGAGGATTAAACCCACACATGATGTGAAGAAGAAAAAGAAAAGACGGAGAAACAAAGGTAAAAAAGGTATCCCTCCCAAATGATGTTGCTCCTATTACTCATTGTGATGATGATAATTGCTATACTATTGGTGCTATCCATACTATTAATGATGAGAGTGATTATGCTTATGATATGAAAATGCCCAAGCTTGGGGATTCTATGTTTGATGAGAATGATATGTTTGAGAATTTATTTGCTGCAATTAATGTTTGTCCCAAGCTTGGGGATGCTATGTTTAATGAAGATGATATTTTTAGCCTCCCAAGTTTTGATGAGAAAATTTATTATGATGATAGCATGCCTCCTATTTATGATGGTTATATTGATGAAAGTGGGTTTGGAAGAGTGTCAACTTTAGGAAGTAATGATCCCACTATTTTAGAGGGTGTTGAATCTTATTGGGACAATTATGAAAGTGGATTTGGAGAGGTCATGACTTTATTTAGTAATGATTCCACTATCTTGGAAGAGGTTTCAATTGATTATGATGAGAACAAAGTTGCTACGTATGATGATTATTGTGATGATACTTATGCTATAAAGAGTAGTCATGATTATATTTATAAAACTTGTCATGATTATGATCACCCTTTTTCTGAACACTACTCTTTTAACGTGGAAGCAATTTATAGTATTCGAGTCTCTTATGATACTCACACTATTCCGATTGAGAAGAATTTTGCTTATGTAGAGAGTTGTAAATTTTCTATGCTTGTAGATCATGAAAAGAATGCTTTAGGTGCTGGTTATATTGTTGAATTCATTCATGATGCTACTGAAAATTATTATGAGGGAGGAATATATGCTTATAAGAATTGCAATAATATCTAGTTTTCTCTCTATGTGCTTAAAGTTTTTGAAGTTATGCTTGTTTTGCCGTCCTATGCTAGTTGATTATTGTTCCCATAAGTTGTTTGCTCACAAAATCCCTATGCATAGGAAGTGGGTTAGACTTAAATGTGCTAGTCATATTCTTCATGATGCTCTCTTTATGTTTCCATTCTTATCTTTTAGGTGAGCATCATTGAAATCATCATGCCTAGCTAGGGGCGTTAAACGTTAGCGCTTGTTGGGAGGCAACCCAATTTTATTTTTGTTCCTTGCTTTTTGTTCCTGTTTAGTAATAAATAAATCATATAGCCTATGGTTAGATGTGGTTTTATGTTTTAATTAATGTTTGTGCCAAGTAAGACTTATAGGATCATTTTGGATGATAATTATTTGATCTTGCTGAAAAACACAGAAACTTTCTGGTCACGAAAACAATTGTTAAAAGTTACCAGAAAGTGATAAAATACTGATTCCAATTGCAGTAGATCAATAATAAAATTATCTAGGTCGTCCTATTTTGGCAGATTTTTTTGAGTTCCATAAGTTTGCGTTTGATGCAGATTACTACAGACTATTCTGTTTTTGACAGATTTTGTTTTCTATGTGTTGTTTGCTTATTTTGATGAATCTATGAGTAGTATCGGAGGGTATGAACCATAGATAAGTTGGAATACAGTAGATATTACACCAATATGAATTTAGAATGAGTTCACAACAGTACCTAAGTGGTGATTTATTTTCTTATACTAACGGAGCTTACGAGTTTTCTGTTAAGTTTTGTGTTGTGAAGTTTTCAAGTTTTGGGTAAAGATTTGATGGACTATGGAATAAGGAGTGGCAAGAGCCTAAGATTGGGGATGCCCAAGGCACCCCAAGGTAATATTCAACGACAACCAAAAGCCTAAGCTTGGGGATGCCCCGGATGGCATCCCCTCTTTCGTCTTCGTTCATTGGTAACTTTACTGGGAGCTATATTTTTATTCACCACATGATATGTGTTTTGCTTGGAGTGTCATTTTATTTTCTTTTGTTTTGCTTGTTGTATGAATCAAATATCAAGATCTGAAATTCTTACATGAGAGAGAGTCTTCACATAGCTACATAATTATTTAACTACTCATTGATCTTCACTTATATATTTTTGGAGTAGTTTGTCATTTACTCGTGTGCTTCACTTATATCCTCTGAGTAAATGGTTGAATGATTTGAAAGTCATAAATCTGAAATCATATATGTTTCATATGCCTTTCCCATGGGGAGTAATGCCTTCACATATAAGAAGTAGAGGTGGTAAAATTTTTTAAGGTTAGCAAACATTGTATTGGTCACTTGAACAATTCATGAAAGAATATTGAATGAAGAGAAATTTCACATATAAATATACTATCTTGGACATCTTCTATGATTGTGAGCCCCATTAATTATTTTCAAACCTGAGCAAATTAGTTGAAGTTGGACAAGGAAGACAACATAATGAGTTATGCTTGGGTATATTTGTATAGAAGTTATATTGTTATGGATCCTCTAACATGTGGTGCTTGCTATTTAGAAACCTTTGCTAGCCAAAATATCTGTACTAAGCGAGAATACTGCTTGTGCATCCAAATTCCTTGAACCAAGTTTATTCCATGAGTGTCCATCATATCTACCTATATGCGGTATTTACCTGCCGTTCCAAGTAAATTTGCATGTGCCAAACTCTAAACCTTCAAATAATAATCTGTTTTGTATGCTCGAATCGCTTATGTAGCGACTAGGGGCTGTCAGTATCTTCCATGCTAGGTGGGTTATTCTCACGATGATCGGACTCCACTCATCATTCACTAGAAAATGGCTGGTAACTGGGATGCCCAGTCCTATGATCAAAAGATCAAAAATAAAATTGCAAATAATTTAAACAAAACTCCCCCAGGATTGTTGATAGTTGGACGGCACCCGTTGTTTCGGATAAGCCGTGGAGTGTGGTTGTTGGTGGAGGGGGAGTAAAATCTTTACCTTTCTGTTTGGGAACCGCCTATAATGTATCTAGTATGGAAGATATTGGGAACTCTTGGTCGTCATGTTGATAATGAAAGCATACCTCTCAAAATTATTTTCATCTCTGTTTTAGCTTCGAGCTCTGGCACCTCTGTAAATCTCTGCTTCCCTCTGCGAAGGGTCTATCTTTTACTTTTATGCAAGAGTCAGTAGTATTCCTTCTCATTCCAATATACTCTTTAGTTGGCAAGCATCATGTGGTGGAGAAAGATCTAAGCATATATGGCCATTCAAATATATTTGATCATAAATAATTATTGTTGACAACTATCTATATGATAAATAAGTTGGGAGGCGAAACATTAAGCCCCTATCTTTCTCTGTGTTCGATGGATACTATTTGTTCTAAAAATATGCTTTGAGTGGTAGCAACCATGGAAGACTATATGATAGTTGAGTATGTGGGATTTGCTAAATCAAAGCTCTTACATAGACCCTTTCTGAAAATAAGATGAATTGCAATTGTTTGATGACTGAGAACTGTTTGTTAGTTTTCAAGAAAGTCTATGATCTATACTTTAACATGTGAATAGCTTGTTACTTGATCATGAGAAGCTTTATGATATGAGCTACTGTTATGACATATAATGATGCTAGAAAAGGTGATTGAAATTATCATTGATCAAACTTGTGCACCTGCTAGCATTCACACTTCATAAATTATTTCTTTTATCATTTACCTACTCGAGGACGAGCAGGAATTAAGCTTGGGGATGCTGATACGTCTCTAACGTATCTATATGAAGTATTCATGGTATAATATTATCCTTCTAGGATGTTTTATATGCATTTATATGCTATTTTATATGATTTTTGGGACTAACCTATTACCCTAGAGCCCAGTGCCAGTTTCTGTTTTTTACTTGTTTTTGAGTATCGCAGAAAAGGAAAACCAAACGGAGTCCAATTGACCTGGAACTTGACGGAGCTTATTTTTGGACCAGAAGAAGGCCATGGAGTAAAAGAGTTGGGCCAGAAGAGTCCCAGGCTGCCCACGAGGGTGGGAGGCGCGCCCACCGCCTGGGCACGCCCCCCTACCTCGTGGACTGCCCGGAGACCCCCCTAACTTGTTCTCGACGCCAAAACCTCTTATATATACAGAAACCTCCAGAAAATAACCTACATCGGGAGTTCCGCTGCCGCAAGCCTCTGTAGCCACCGAAAAGCAATCTAGACCCGTTCCGGCACCCTGCCGGAGGGGGGGGATCCCTCACCAGTGGCCATCTTCATCATCCCGGCGCTCTCCATGACGAGGAGGGAGTAGTTCACCCTCGGGGCTGAAGGTATGTACCAGTAGCTATGTGTTTGATCTCTCTCTCTCGTGTTCTTGAGGTGGTACGATCTTGATGTATCGCGAGCTTTTCTATTATAGTTGGATCTTATGATGTTTCTCCCCCTCTACTCTCTTGTAATGGATTGATTTTTCCCTTTGAAGTTATCTTATCAGATTGAGTCTTTAAGGATTTGAGAACACTTGATGTATGTCTTGCATGTGTTTATCTGTGGTGACAATGGGATATTCACGTGATCTACTTGATGTATGTTTTGGTGATCAACTAGCGGGTTCCGTAACATTGTGAACTTATGCATAGGAGTTGGCACACGTTTTCGTCTTGACTCTCCGGTAGAAACTTTGGGGCACTCTTTGAAGTACTTTGTGATGGTTGAATAGATGAATCTGAGATTGTGTGATGCATATCGTATAATCATACCCACGGATACTTGAGGTGACTTGGAGTATCTATGTGACACTAGGGTTTTGGTTGATTTGTGTTTTAAGGTGTTATTCTAGTACGAACTCTATGATAGATCGAGCGGAAAGAATAGCTTCGTGTTATTTTACTACGGACTCTTGAATAGATCGATCAGAAAGGATAACTTTGAGGTGCTTTCGTACCCTACAATAATCTCTTCATTTGTTCTCCGCTATTAGTGACTTTGGAGTGACTCTTTGTTGCATGTTGAGGGATAGTTATATGATCCAATTATGTTATTATTGTTGAGAGAACTTGCACTAGTGAAAGTATGAACCCTAGGCCTTGTTTCCTAGCATAGCAATACCGTTTACGTCACTTTTATTACTTGTTACCTTGCTGTTTTTATATTTTCTTATTACAAAAAACCTATATCTACCATCCATATTGCACTTGTATCACCATCTCTTCGCCGAACTAGTGCACCTATACAATTTACCATTGTATTGGGTGTGTTGGGGACACAAGAGACTCTTTGTTATTTGGTTACAGGGTTGTTTGAGAGAGACCAGCTTCAACCTACGCCTCCCACGGATTGATAAACCTTAGGTCATCCACTTGAGGGAAATTTGCTACTGTCCTACAAACCTCTGCACTTGGAGGCCCAACAACATCTACAAGAAGAAGGTTGCGTAGTAGACATCAGCTGCTTCGTGGTCCTTTGGAACTGGGCCGCCTTCGCGGCAGCCTCTTGCCGTCTGGTCGCGGCGGCCGGGTTCTTCGGCTTCTTCGGCCGGCTGCCGCACAACAGCGAGTCGGCCCGGCGCTTCGGCGTGCCGCTTGGTGCCGTCGGGGCGGTTGAGGAGCTCGTGCCTGCCTTGTTGGCGCCGTGCGCTCGGCGTGGCTCGGCCTCCTCCTCGTCGTCGTCCAGCCAATCCTCGACGCCGCCTCCTCCGGAGCCACCTGCTCCGCCACCGCCACCTGTGGCGTCGTCTTCTTCCAGGGCGGCCGCCCCCGAGTCGGGGTCGTCCGCGTCACTCACTGACCGGTCCGGCAGGTACTCATGGCCCTGCTCCAGGGCATCGGCTGCCGACTGGGATGTGAGGATCTGCATCGTGACCGACTGATCAGGCGGCAAAGCAGAACCCGGCAAATGAAGAGAAAAAAAGGAGTTAAGGACTCACCGCGGGCGCTGGGTGTGCGCGGGAGTACGGCCGCTTGCCGAACTGCCACTCCGCCTCCGAGAGTTTGCAGTTCGAGATGTAGTTCACCAGCCGGGCTACCTCTGTGTCCGGCATCTCCTTGGTGCACATCCGGCACGGGTCTTGATGCCCGCTCATCCGGTTGATCAGGTGAGGCCGGCCTTAAAGAGGGAGCACTCGGCGCGCCACGAAGGCGGTCAGCAGGTCCGGCCCCTTGAGGCCCTCCGACTCCGTCATCACCTTAAGCCGGGCAACGGCGGCGGAGGAGGCGGCCAACAGTGTCTTCGGTCGGAATGTCCAGTTGGTGCGGGGCTCAGCTGGTGGGCCGGCTGTATAAGCCGGCAGGTTGACGAAGTCCAGCGTCGGGTGGACATTCTTGACGTAGAAATAAGATTTTTGCCACAGCTTGACCGACTGTGACAAGTTGATGGCCGGGAAGCAGTTCCTGGCACCCGGGCGTCGCACTGCGATGAAGGCTCCACACTGAGCCGCCTCCTTCTTGGCGACGGTGCCGAGCTTGGTGTAGAACTCCCCCCAGAGCTCGAGGGTGGGGAGAACGCCGAGGTAACCCTCACAGAGAGTAACAAAGGCGGACAGCAGCACCACCGTGTTCGGTGTAAGGTGGTGCGGCTGGAGTCGATAGAACTGAAGAAAGGAGCGGAAGAAGCCGCTTGCCGGCAGGCCGAAGCCGCGAAGAAAATGTGACCGAAAGACGACGCGTTCGCCGTCCTCCGGCGCCGGCGAGATCTCCATCTCGTGCGGAGCACGTACCCGTATGTAGTCCTTGTCGGGCAGCCGCCGTGTTTGGCAGAGGAACGCGAGGTGATCCTCTTGGACATTGGAGCCGTCCCAGGCGCCGGCCCATTTGCGCGCCATGAGAGCTTGAGCCCGACAGAGGCGAGGCGCGGCGCGGCGATGAACACGCAAGCCCGCGGCGGAGCAACGACACTGCGGGGAGGATAGGCTCGGCGATGATGGGCTACGGCGGCACTTCGGCAAGATGCGGGAGTGCGGTGGCAGCAGTGAGAAGAAGAAAGAAGAAGGGAGAGGAGGGCGCGCGTGTGAGTCTGCCGCCCCCCTCCTCCCCCTACTTATAGCCCTAGGCGGCAGAGCCGAAGGGGCAAGAACGTGGGGGATCGTGGGATTAACTGCGCCCATGACCCCACGACCCCACGTTTACCGTGCAGTAACGACGCGTATTAACTGCGCCCCGGAATCCCAACCGCCCGCCTCGGCCGCAGCGGATCCGCGCGCGTGCCAAGGCCCGGTAGTGGCGGGCCCCAGCCTGTGGCGACGTCCCGTCACACGCGTGGGCTGGCTGGCTGGCCCGGCTGGCTGGCGCCACGTGGCGGGCGGGCAGCGGGCGACAAGCCTAGCGCCTGGCTGGCGTGCCACCTGGCTCCCGCCATGACGTTTCAAAATCACCACGCGACCTGCCTGGTCACGTCCGACTCCAAGCAGTCGGCACTCCGAAAGACGGACGGAGCAAAACCAACGGACCACTCGGAGTAGGAAGCTGCCGAGGCTCCTTTCCTTTTCAGCCGCGGCGCCCCACCAGCTTCGAGGACTACTGTCAGAGTAAATTACCACGGGTAGCCTCATCAGGCTCCCTTGGTATTTCAAGACATCGGGCCAGCTGTGCCCCTCAAGAATCAAAGGCAGAAGACTGCCTTCTTGGGGCCGGCTGGTCCAAACGGCCGGCTGCCAGGAGGCGGTAGAATCCAGAAGACGGCCACGGAGTGGGCCGGCTCCTAGCAGGCGGCCCCTCGTGCCCTCGAAGTTAGCACCCACATAAACACGACGGGACGGGGCGTGGCTATAGAACAGCCTGCCACCCCCGAATCCAGGACGGAGCGTGGCCATAGTGCAGCGTACTGGGCGGACATCCCTCGCCCGGCGCGGCACTGTTGCTACGCTGCCCATGACATCATCCATGGCAAAGAAGGCCTTGCTCCCACGACGGACTATCGGTACAGCCCGCAGGTGGCGGGCCCTACCTGTCCGTGAGAGGCCTGCAGGCGGCGAGCCCTAACCAGCCGGCTTATGGGGAGGCCGACTCCTGACCAGGCGGCCCTCCCCCTCCCTTGGAGTCCGTGCGCCATTAACCAGAAGAAACGGGGAGTGGCTACAGTGAACGCCCACCAGCCGACGGGACTGTAGCCACGCTCTCCCCGACAAAGCACACATCATCAGAGGCACTGCCACAGTACTAAGCAGCCGGCAAGACCCGCAAGCGGCGGGCTCGGCCTGTCGGCCAAGTAGGAGACAGCCGGCGGGACCCACCAGGCGGCGGGCCCCAGTTGCCGGCGGAGAGGCCGGCCACCAGAGACACTGACAGCCGGGTCCTACACCCGGCCATATTACCGTTGTCCTCCTAGGGGGTAGGCCTATATAAACCCCCCAGGGCACCTATGCAAAGGGTTCAGCTTCTCAGATCACACAAACACATACAGAGAGGAGTAGAGCTAGCCTTGCCCTTCTTCCTCCTCTAGCAACAGCTCAAGGAGCAACTTGTAGCTACTTGTTGAGATAGTGATCATGCGGAGACCCCGCAGAGCAGGACTAGGGGTGTTATCTCCTAGGAGAGCCCCGAACCTGGGTAAAGTGCGTCGGCGTTCGTGTTTACGCCTTATCCCGTTTCCAGGCACCGGCGACGTCTTACTCTCCCCCACCATGATAAGCCATCGTTTGGCATATGTCGCACGACACCCCCGACACCCGGCGGGCCCGCGGCTCTTTCGCGCCAAAACCGCTCGCCCCGGCGCCCCAGGGCGCCCCCCAGCGTGTCGGGTTTGGCTTGGGTCCGCCTGCGCCAGTTTCGGCCCAAACCGGCGAAAAAGGGCTCCTGGGGGCGCGACTGTGCCGATTTTTGGGCGCCGGCGCTGAAAAATCGCCTGGGGAGGGCCTGTTGGGGGCGCGGCTGGAGATGCTCTTACTACACAATGGCCCATGGCTTCCACGATGCCAACCGGGCGAGATACTGCCGCCGGGCCGTATACCATGCGTGTCAGTCAGATGCCTAGGCCGTTGGACGGGAATTGAACGGGACGGTCTGCTTCTTCCACCTCCCGACGCAATGCCGCCATCCGAGCCTCGCCGCTCCGCACTCCCCTGAACTGTCCCACTGACGTCACCATCCTTCTAGATGCTCCCCCCCAATCCGCGGTAAGAGCATCTACAGCCGGTCACCCAAAACCTTCCTCGAACGCCCGGGCGGCTCGCCCGGTCACTGACTGGTCATGAAATGTTGACCCAGACGGACGTCTCAAACGAGCCTCAAACGCCTGGGCTGGCCGGCACCCCCCATATACAGCCAAAACATGGGGTGGATATGGGGGGCGCCCGGGCGCATCCGCCACGTCGTACCCAGCCCACGCTGGCTCACCCAACCCCACATATATTCCTCCTCATCCGCTCATCGGACCAAACCCTAGCCACTTCACACTCCACTCCTCTCTACTCCCTCTGCCACACAAACTCACCTCCGGCGATTTCCGGTCATCTCTGACATGGCGGGCAGCGGATCTGACTCCGACCAGTCCAGATCTGTCATCCGTGCGGGTTGGACGAGGCAATGGCGGCTCGCATTGCACTCCGCCAATCCCGGGAGGGCAGCGCCCGGCCGACGGAAGGATCTGTCCGGCGGGACTCCATAGCGTCGGCTCAACGGGCGCTCGGGTCCTCTAGGGCTAGATCATCGCGGTCTCGGCAGCCGGAAAATCTCTCCTTCCCCATCACCGATCGGGCAGACTATGTGTCCCGCCGGGAACGGGCGGCCTGTCGTGTGAAGGAGAGGATAAGGGTCGCTGAGGCCCATATCGCGGCAGAAATGGCGACGACGGAGGCGGCTGATGCGGCGCTGCGGGCGATTGCAGAGAAGGAAACCATCCGCGCCCACATTGTGAAGAAATGGCAACGGTGGAACATGCGTGCCCTCACCCGAGAGCATAATCGGACGGTCCCTGCCATGGCCGTCTGCCACCGAAGGAGGACATCAAAGGCGAGGACAGCTCCGGCGACGAGCAGATCCAGCTCGATCACTACTGCGTCTTCGACCGGTACATCCGCGAGAAGGACGGCAATGGCGCCGGGAAGGGCAAGGGCAGCCGTGGATGATCTCCACCATAGCCAAATATGCCAAAATTTGTTAGTCTGATGGCAATGTAGTAGTGATGGAGTAGCCAGACAATGTGTGTAATGCATCAGCGTAGTTACATGAGTTTGTATGGATTTGAGATATGATAATTGAGGTGTCCCGTTGTGAGAAGGCAAATTTGAGGCTTGACCGGTCAATGTCCGCGGACGCGCCCGGGCATGTCCATAGGCGTTTGAGGTGCCGGATTTGCAAAGTCCGGTTGTAGATTCTCTAACTCTGGTGACACACATGCCTTGACCCGCACATGTTGACATGCTTTCTCGCCTTTGCTTCTGGCGTCCTCCTCTCAAGTGATGTCCTCGCTCGGCCTTGCCATGGTCGATTAGTGGCACAGGAAGGGCGGCCAGCAGGGCCGGGGCCCTCCCCAACATCCTACTTGCCACTATGCATATGAACAGTCGAATTTTTTACTACTACCTACAATCAGGACCCCACAGTTGCCGAGTTCAGGAATTCCTACCTCCGCCACGGTGGCCGACACTCATCGTTGTTGCTTCTCACGTCGTTAAGTGGGGCGTAGCACCCGAGAGCTCCTATGCATTTTCGCATGCATATGTTACTAGTCTATTACTCTTCACTATGACCAGCCTAATTTCCTTGCTACTGTGCATATAAACAGTGGAAAATTTGTGTTTGTTAATCTGTTACTACCTGCAACCGGGCCCCCTCAGCTGCGGAGTTCAGGAATCCCTGCCTGCGCCACGGTGGCCGGCACTCATCGTTGTTGCTCCTCACATCCTTAAAAAGGAAAAGGCTAACGCTCGAAAAAATTTAGGCACCTACTACTAGTATAAGATTTGGAAAACGTAAAGCTAAAAAGGAAAAGCGAAGTCATACCGTCAGTGGAGTGCTCCGAGGCTGGCATTAAACGAAACGGCGACGGGGGCCGTGATCCTGGGCTGGTTCAACGTATCCGTATGCACCACGTACTTACCCACGTGCGCGACGACGAATCAGAGTCGCTCGTCGCGAAGATTCTTCTGTTTCTCTGCGGGTGATTGCTCGGCTTCGGTGTTCCGCGCCTTGCCGTCTCGTCTGGTGTGGGAGTACGTGGGCGTGGGAGACACTATGCCGAGAAGTACGTACGTACACAGTGACGCACCGTTGTTCACTTGTTCCTATATACTACTCCTACGCAGTTGTGCTGCTACTACTATGATAGTGTTAATATAGTCACGGTCGCTTATTCCTGGCCCGGGGCGAACCGGTCAGGGCAGATGCTGGCTGCCGCCGCGTGATCTTGGTGCTGAGTGTTGACCGGGGAGCGGGTACCTAGGAATGTGAGCATATGGGGCGCCAGGTCAAGCATCAAGGTAAAAAAAATCCCAAAATCTATAAAGTGGCCGCGCGCTAAACAGACAGAACGGGCGGCCGAACGAGAGCCGCTCGATCTCGTCCCGATCGACGGCGCGCCGTGTCCAGGTGTCCCCTGCTCGGGTGGTGGGGCCGCGCCGCTCAGACCCGCGCGTGGAACGGTCGCCTGGTCCGATTGCGCCGCGCCGCGCGAGATAAACCGCCCGTGGGACCCACATGTCATTGAGGATTAGGCAGTTCTCCAGCGTTTTAGCCGTCGTGCGTAGTGGGCGGCGGTTTCGAATTTTGTGCCATTACCCCGTCCATCCCCCACCTCTCGCCGCCCATTCCTCCTCTTTCCCCCTTTGCTTTCGCCGTTGGTTGGTGCTCGGAGGCGGTTCCAAATCCGCCGGGTTGTGGTCGACGGCGGGGCGCGCCGCGAGGGTCGTCGTCCGCGGCGGCACAGGTACTGCTCCTACGCGCGCTCCTCGTCTTCGTCCCTGCTTGTTTCTCCACTCGCCCGCCCTCCTTTTTTCTGGTGAGGTCGCTCGTTTTCCGGTGAGGTCGCGGTCGTTGTCAGGGAGGTCGAGGTAGAGGTCGAAGTCGAGGTCGCGGTCGGGGTTAGGGAGGTCGAACTCATTTTCCGGCGAGGTTGAGGTCACCCCCGCGGACTACTTCGTTTGGGAAACCGACGGATTGGCAGGGGTTGGTTAGGGTTGTGCTCATCCCGTCATTTTTGCGTTGCAGTAGGGGGTGAGCTCGTGCATATACGTACGGTATGAGTGGTTCAGGGAGGATGAGTGGTTCGCGGCGATAGAGCCTCGTCTGTGGATTGAAGCCTCGCGGTGGATCTGGTGTTTTTGATGAGTGTTTTTTCCCCCGCGGTGTGCAACTCTGTTGCCCCTTGCGTGCAAATTAGGAGCAGTAGTAGACAATTTTTGAGATAATATAGCCAATCTGCCAGCCTTGTGGTGGTTCTCCTGGGTCATGTGTTTTCTCCTCTTGTTTGCAATTAGGGACCATTACCTGTGCAAATTAGTACCTATGCTTGCCAATTTCCCAATATTCTCTATCCAAGCTGTCAGCCTTTTGTGTTTGATCTGGTGGTCTGTGTGTTTTCGCGCTGCTATGTGCAACTAGGAACCCTTGTTTGTGCAGTTTAGAACCAATGCTTGCCAATTTTTTGCATTATAGTGTACCCAATCTGCCAGCCTTGTGGTGGATGTGGTGGTCCACGTGTTTTTATTCGGTTGTGTGGAAATAGAGATCATCACTTGTGCAAATTAGTACCAATGGTTGACAATTGTCCAATATAGTCTACTATTTTTCTGCTAGCCTTTGTGCTGGATCCGGTTGTTCGTGTGTTTTTCCCCTGCTGTGTGCAACTGGGGCCTCTTGATTGTGTAAATTAGTATCAATGCTTACCAATTTTTCAATATGGTCTACCCGAATCTGCAGTCTTTGTTGTGGATGTGGTTGTTCATTTGTTTTCACCTGATGTGTGCAAATAGGGCTTATTTGTGCAAATCAGTACCAATGCTTGCCAATTTCCAATATATTATACCCAATTGTTTTGTTGAATATATTTTCCTGTTGGCTATGCATTTTTTGTTTGTCCCAGTTACACAAGTTATCATAATGAGCTTGTTGCCTTTAGTTAACTATTTTCTGCCTAGTTATTACTTTCCACAGTTAAACTTAGTTGGCTTATATGCTGTCCAGTTTGCACAAGGTTGAGTGCCTAGTTGGTTGCATCACTGTAGTAGTTGGTTGTCCACACGTTTTATAGTTGGTTGTCCACATGTTTTCTGCAGATCAAAGCAACCTTCTATGATTTCTCTAGTTTGTTTCCGCATCTTCTAACTATGTTTTCTTTTGTTGTATTTCCTCCCGCAGGGCAAAAATGGTTATAATAGAAGGAGATGCGGATGGCAATGAAGAAGATGTTTTTTTTCACTTTTTCTGTGTTTTTGAGTTGTTTTCAACTTATGCATGTATGCTAATGTCTTTTTTTTCATGTTTTCTTTTGGTTGCTTAATCAGCATTCTGGAAGTCAGTCGCTTCGCCGGAACTCGAAGCGTCCTGCTAATCGCCAGCCACCACCTGCGCGGAGTGTTGAGCAGGGAGAGGATGTTGACGTAAGTGGCATGCTGATGACACAAGCCCATTTTTAGGTTTTGTTTGGGTCATATAACATTTTTTTGTTTTTTCACATGCTCATGTTTTTTAATTTTCCTTAGGATGCTGATCAGTTCCGTGTTGTAAAGCGGACTAGACGTGCAGCACTTGGAAAGGGAGCTGAGTCATCTTCTAGGGTAAGTAAATTCTCGAATATAAGTGTTTCTCGCTTTTTAGACGCTGATGAAATTATGCAGCAGTTCGCACCACTATTTTTGTTTTTAGTTTGTCAATAACAACCTTTGTAGTTGACATCTCTTGTCATCTTGATCTAAATACAGTTGACATTAGTTGGCGTTAGTTGGCATCTTGTAGTTGACAAGTTGGCATCTTTTATAGTTGACATCACTGGTCAATTTTTTGTGCAGGCAGCAGTTGCTGGAGGAGCTGTCGCATCTTCCGCAGCAGATGCTGATGTATGTGGTTTTTTTGTGTGTTTATGAGCTATTGAACAGTTCCTTGCAAACCTTTTTTTTAGTTGCTGTTATCTTGTTGCAATATCATTTCTTATTGTTGCACATCCGCTAGAACTTTTTGTAGTTGCCAGGTCTCGTATTTTTTCTTATTTTTTTGAAGGTTGCACACTGGCAGTCTTGCAGTTGTCCTCATGAGCTTTATTAGTTGCACAAATACATCATATTAGTTGGCATGATCCATTTTATGAATATATAGCTTATTCCAATACCGATCCAAATGATGATTGCTAGTCTTTTTTCATTCTTGTTTTTTCTCTTGTGTTTAATGTTTCCTTAATGTTTTTATCTTCTCATCAACAGGCCAGCGGTGAAGGAGTTGAGGTGGCTGCAGGGGAAGATGTGGAGCGACCATCACAAGCGGGCAGGATAAGGGCATCACCAGCGTGGTTTGCAAATTTCAACGCCTCTCTAATCCCACTACAGAAGTCAGAGCTAGTTTCGAGGTTGTTCGGGGGGCTATTGAACTTATCAGACACACTTCCAGCGGACCTCACTAAGTTCCTGGTGCAGTCCTACCAGCCACAGACATCTGAAATGGTTTTCCCAGGAAGGGGAAGGATCCGTGTCGATGCTGACAGTCTTCAGAGGGTATTTGATCTCCCAAACAGGGGTCAAAAAGTCAGATATTTAGTTGACAAGGATGCCACTAGGAGATTCAGACATGCTTTCAACATAACTGGAAATTCTCATCCCCAGATCACTACATGGCTCAAGATGATTCAGGATATGGCTGGAAGAACGGATGACACAATCTTTATGGCCTGGCTTGCGGTTGCCTTCAGCACTTTTCCAGCACCAACCACAGCCTTGAAGCTTAGCCCAAAGTGTTACGGACTTGTGCTAGATCATCAAATGCTCAAGAACATAAACATCTCCCTCTTTGTAGCAGAACACATTAATGAAGCTTTTCGGAACATGGACTAGGAGAAGCAAACTGTCTGCTGCTGCTTGTATCACTTGATGGTTAGTGAAAACGACCACTTCCATCTGTTCTTGTTCTTCTGTGCAGTTATAGTTTGCTGAAATACTCATAACAATAACTGAACTTGGTTTTCTTTTGTTGGGTCTGGTGCAGATACTATACCTTGATGCGCTCGTACATGACATCCCAGTAAGCAATTGTGCGATACGATCGAATGCATGGGATAGTACTCTAATTGCCAAGGTGATCAAGAAGGATACTATCTCTCCTGGTGTGTTCGGCAAATTACAAGTGAGTTCTCTTTGTTTTTTTTCCAACAGTGTCTTCTTTTTATGTTCTTTTGATGCCTGGTCACTTTTTTGGAAATTGCACAAAAAACTGTCATCAGTTGGCACAACAATGCATGTAGTTGCACAGCTTGTAGCTTTAAGTTTGGCATCTGCACACATGTTCATTTTAAATTGGCACACCATCTTTTTTAAGTTGCACAGTTTTACTAATCTTGTTGCACAGATGTGTGGCATCAGTTGGTAGAAACCTTTTTTTAGGTGCCATGTGGGTTGCATAGTTTTTGTGTCTTTGTTCAGTTGCATATATGTATAGTTGAATTGTCTACCCCAGTATCTTGTTGTAGTTGCACAGGTTATAATGTTTGGTTTCGTTCAACACACAAATCTGTTTTGATAACCTTGTTCTTTTCTTTTTCTCTTTTTTTACATCAGCTTAAAGAGGAGTATAGAGGCACGGAGCAGACACCACTGTTTGGTGAAATTTTGCAAGCTGAAGCATTCGTGGCATCCAAGTTACCAATAACCTACAATCCGCAGGTTAGTGTTTTGCATATAGAAATTTGTACCACTTACCAACATTTTCTTTTGGCTGGGATGTATGTTCAGTTGGACATGTATAACTTTTGTAGTTGCGAGAATACAGGATTCAGTTGGCCGTGATGTATGTTCAGTTGCACATATAAGCTTCTGTAGTTGCACATGTTCTTTTGGACAGTCAAAGTGTTCGTTTGCAACCATTGACATCAACTTGGCGGAATGCATGTTTTTAGTTGTGCCACAGTGCATGTGTAGTTGGCTAGAATCATGTTTTTAGTTGGCCAGAAAGTGTGTCTTAGTCGGTTTTTGCTTATCACATCATGGTCAGTTACAAACATTTTACTTTTTATTTTTTTTCTAACTGAATCAGTACTGAATCTTTTTTTGTGTTGATGCAGAAAAAGGCAAAGATTGCGAAAGTGGTCAATGACCTGTGCAAGGCTGTAACTGAACAGGTTGGCACCTTCATTGAAGCAGTTGCCAAGATCGATGACGAGGAACCGGATATTGATCCTTACGTACAGCAGCCATCAATGCGAACCGGGCCGTCACGCCGTGCTCCAAAAAGAAAGAGATGGGGGTCAACTATACAAGAAGAAGAAGAGTTTGTTGAGGATGAGTCAGAAGAAGATGAGGAAATGGAAGCAGCGATAGACGTTGACGATGACGAGGACACAGATACGGATGAATCAGAGGAGGAGGACAAGGAGGAGGATGAAAATGAAGAAGATGCAGAGGAGGAGGAGGAGGAAGAGGAGGAGGAGGATGAAAGGATCGATATAGTTGACTAGAGGGGGGGTGAATAGGCAACTAACAGTTTTAGCTTTTCTTCACCAATTTAAACTTTGCATCAAAGTAGGTTGTCTAGATATGCAACTAGGTGAGCAACCTATATGATGCAACAACAACAAGCACACAAACAAGCAAGAGATTAACACAAGTAAGCTTGCAAAAGTAAAGGGACGAGATAACCAAGAGTGGAGCCGGCGAAGATGAGGATGTGTTACCGAAGTTCCTTCCTTTTGAGGGAAAGTACGTCTCCGTTGGAGCGGTGTGGAGGCACAATGCTCCCCAAGAAGCCACTAGGGCCACCGTATTCTCCTCACGCCCTTACACAATGCGAGATGCCGTGATTCCACTATTGGTGCCCTTGAAGGCGGCGACCGGACCTTTACAAACAAGGTTGGGGCAATCTCCACAACTTAATTGGAGGCTCCCAACTACACCACGAAGCTTCACCACAATGGACTATGGCTCCGCGGTGACCTCAGCCATCTAGGGTGCTCAAACACCCAAGAGTAACAAGATCCGCTAGGGATTAGTGGGGGGAATCAAATTTCTCTTGGTGGAAGTGTAGATCGAGGCCTTCTCAACCAATCCCGAGCAAATCAACAAGTTTGATTGGCTAGGGAGAGAGATTGGGCGAAAATGGAGCTTGGAGCAACAATGGAGCTTTTGGGGGAAGAGGTAGGTCAACTATGGAGAAGAAGACCCCTTTTTATAGAGGGGGGGACAATCCAACCGTTACCCCCCTAAACAGCCCCGCAAAGGGCGGTACTACCGCAGGTGTGGGTGGTACTACCGTTGTGGCCAGCGGTACTACCGCTCCACCTCACGGTACTGCTGTGCAGTCTGGGAGGGCTGGCGAGAGAGCAGGAGTTGGACCCAAGGCGGTACTACCGTGGTGGTAGGGCGGTACTACCGCTCATGAGCGGCACTACCGCTCTACTGCCGCTGCCTAGTGCCGCACAATCCGACACGAGGAGCGACCCCCTCGAGTCGACGCGGTAGGAGCCTGGTACCGCAGCGGTACTACGGCTAAGGACCCACCGGCGGTACTACCGCTGCCGAGCGGTACTGCCGCCTGTGACTCCTAAGCGGTACTACCGCTGGGCACCGCGGTACTACCGCTGGGACCAAACAATGCACAAAGGAAGGGGAATGAGCTCTCCATTGAAGCGGAAAGGCTCAGAGGGTGTGTACGTGTTGATTCCACCCTAGCCTTACCAAAGCGGACCCCCTCTTGATAGTACGGTGACTCCTACGGAACTAGTTCACCAAAATAGAAACAAAAGAGCTACACCGTCTTGAATACCACTCCGAGGGGAAAGAAATCGTCTCGTGTCAAAGGATGAATCTTTGAAATGCTCAAAGCACACGATTAGTCCGCAAACATGTTTTATCAATCACCAAAACTACATCTAGAGAATTATGCCTTAACAATCTCCCCCTTTTTGGTGGATTGATGACAACCAGAGATTTGCACAAGGATACGACATGAAAGTAAGGAAACTTAGAACTACAAAATATAGACGGGCTCCTCCTGTATGTGTGCACCTAGTTAGTAGTGCCTTTGGAATGCAAGACACACACATTAGGATCAACACTCCCCCCTATATTTTATAGTCCAGCAACCTAAGCATAGGATATATGAGAGCAGGGTATATAACAGGATAAGAGCAGGGTATATAACAGGATAAGCAAGCACTCATAAGATACCAAAGTACTAGATAGACATAGATAAACATAAGGTAGCATATGTCTCACACCATATGTCTGGAACTTAGGTCTCACTGGCACAAACCAAACAAAGCAAATGGCGAGAAAACACAACGACACCACAAAGAAAACGACGGCACCATAAAGCACAAATCCCTAAACTCTCTCCCCCTTTGGCATCGAGACACCAAAAGGGCAAAGAGCGTTGCTACGGCTCCAGGTGATAGCAAACTGAGGAGCTCTCTCATCACATCCTGGCAGGGTCATCCGCACTGCCATCCTCCGTCGGAAACTGCTCGGTGTCTGAATCGGTCCGCGGACAGTGCTGCTGAATCTACTCCTACTCCTCAGTGATCTGGCCCTCAGAACCGCTGGCAACGGCCGCACCCGGCTGACGCATGAGCTCCTTGTGACGCCCCCTGGCCTGCTTCTCGGCCACATGGGTCATGTACTAACCATGAGACTCCATGCAGAAGAGCTTCTTCATCTTGCGCTTGAGCTTCTTTGCCCAAGAGGGCTCTGCTCCAGAAGGCTCATAGTCCTCATCGTCATCATCGGCCTCAGCCCCGCCCTCGGTCTCCATGTCAGCAGTAGTAGATGGACCCCCGGATTTAGGAGCTGGGGTGCCCCAGTTGTCCTTCTTCCTCAGACGCTTGATCTCATGAGAAACCAATTCTCCAGTTTCCAGCATAACCTAGGGATAGACACGTGCCCAGGCCTTTTCAATCAGTAGCATGATGAACGGACCATAGATCGGGCACTTGCACTCAGAAACGGCAGAAAGAAGTTCAGACCACATAACATGAGAAATGTCTAGGGACTCGCCAGTGTTTGCTTCCTTCTCGTGATGGCAGAAGAGAAGCATGTCCACGAGATAGGAATGGACCATATCCAGATTCCCGATGCAAGGGAAGAGAGTCTCTCGGCAGACACGATGAAGGATGTCCAGAAAGGTAGACAACTCATAAGTTTCCTTCTTAGTCACAGGGTGAACCTTCACAGAACAGTAGGGCCAGAGGGCTTGCTTGTGAGTGGAGGAAGCGTTGCGGTGAGGGCGGAAGCCGACTGGAGTCTCAAGCCCGTGATCTTCCACCTCAAGTAACTCCATGAAGGCCTTCCACTTGATGGAAAGCAACTTGCCATTTGTCATCCAAGTCAGAGTCCTTTCTGCATCAGTTCCAAGATGAACAGTAGCATAGAACTGAGCCACCAAATCTGCATCAAAATCCTTGTTGAACTGCATGATTCTGAGAATGTTCAGCTGAGAACACATCTGAAGGGCTTCGCCAAAGTACTCAGGGTCCTTCTCCATAGCACCCGTGTCGATGGAGCGTACATCAACATAGAGATTATTCTTAGCCTTGATCACGTCAAAGTAGATGGCAAACTGAAAGCGGTTCCAGAACGGGCGGTTGACCAAATTGGGTTCTTGGTCTTCCGCATAGGGGTTGCGGCGACACCTTTCCCAGAACTCCTTGGCAGTCAACTCAGTCACAGTCTTGCCCCTTGGCGTCGGCCTGTTGGCAGTTTTCTTCTGGAGTTGAGGCGGAGGTAGAGCACTAGAGGAAGCACCCGCCGACTCAGAGGTGCGGTAGCGCTTTGACGTTGCACGTCCGGGGTTGACACGGCGAACTTGCTGCTCAGGATGTTCATCACCTAGAACCAAACACACGAACAGAAGAACCAACACGAAAGAAAGAGCATAAGCCTCCAAACAAAGCAACATGGATCAAATAGTGGTAGGAAAAATGGAATCGGGCAAGCAGCGGTAGTACCGCTGCCCATAAGCGGCAGTACCGCACAAGCAGTAGTACCGCTCCACTGGGAGCGGTAGTACCGCTCAAGACTGGGAAACGGCGGTTCCCTACTGTCGTGCTCAAATCCGGCACTACCGGTTTGCCAAATTCAAAAATACTCCTACCAAAACTTAATCCACACAGTCTAGACGCCTTCTCCAATCTACTCAAGCCTAGATTTAGCCAAAAATCGAGAGATGCAACCACTATTGCCCCAAAGATGCTAGATCTGAAAACTAGACAAAAAGAGAGGAGGAACAGGGGCAATACCGGCATCCATGGCAAGAGGACGGGGTGGGGATCGACTCCACCAAAGGAAAAGGAGAGGGACGGCCCGGAGACGGCGGCCCGCCGGAGCCCTCCCGCGGCGAGTCGGCGCTGGAGAGACGAAGAGAAACGAGGGGGAGGTGCGAATGGGTATGGGGAAGATGAAACCTCCCCCTGCCCCGACATAACCCCCTGATCCCGCCTCCCAACGGTAGTACCGCTCGGGTGGGCGGTAGTACCGCTTGTCAACATAAGCGGTAGTACCGCGCACCACCAGTGGTAATACCGCCCAGCGAGACTCAACGACTAGACACCAAAAGACTCGGCTCAAAAAGAACGGAAACCAAAAGGCAAGAAGAGGAAACCAAGACTCAGCAATGAGAGAGAAAGGCAAGAGACAACAAGGACCAAGCACGAGACACAACCTCTCCAAGGAGAGGGCGGTGGCCGGAGCCACCTATGTTTGAGTCAATTGGTATGGCACCGCGAAGAATTATCCTTGGGCCCATGACCAAAACTCGTCTTTGAAGCACAAGTACCATAAAAAATGGCTAATGTGAAAGAGTTGATCAATTTATGCATAGTGGGGGGAGGAAGAGTTCATTGGGAGAACAGTACTCCCCCTATGTCCATGCCTATATCTAAACAAGACAACAAGTTGAGTATGGTGGGGTGTGCAAGGGTTCAAGCAACATTTTTCTCGAATCAATGATATTTAGCTCATGCCTTAACTCGCGAAATATTGCTTCATCCATTGGCTTCGTGAAAATATCTGCAAGGTTATCATGAGTGTTGACGTAGTTGAGCTCGATCTCCCCTCGCCTGATGTTATCCCGGATGAAGTGACACCGAATCTCAATATGCTTCGTCTTGAAGTGTTGCACCGGGTTGAGAGAAATCTTGATGGCACTTTCATTGTCACACCAAAGAGGCACTTTGTCACAAATGACACCGTAATCCTTTAAAGTTTGCCTCATCCATAGAAGTTGTGCACAACAACTACCAGCCGCCACATACTCCGCTTCGGAGGAGGGAGAGACACACAACTTTGCTTTTTAGAAGACCAACTTACCAAAGAGCAACCAAGGAATTGGCACCCTCCGGAAGTGGACTTCCTATCCACTTTGTCTCCCGCCCAATCGGAGTCCGAATACCCTACAAGCTTGAAGTTTGCTCCTCTTGGGTACCATAAGCCAAAGTTTGGGGTATGAGCCAAATATCGAAAGATTCGCTTGACCGCCACAAAGTGGCTTTCCTTAGGTGCGGCTTGAAACCGTGCACAAATTCCCACACTCAACATGATATCCGGTCTAGATGCACAAAGGTAAAGCAAGGATCCAATCATGGAGCTATATAGCTTCTGATCCACCGCTTTACCATTGGGATCGATGTCAAGTTGGCACTTGCTGGGCATTGGAGTGGAGGCCGGCTTGACATCACTTAGCTTGAATCTCTTGAGCATGTCTTGAGTGTATTTGGCTTGGTTGATGAAGGTTCCTTCTCTTCTTTGCTTCACTTCGAACCCGAGAAAGAACTTCAACTCTCCCATGGAAGACATCTTGAACTTTGAGGTCATGAGAGCGGCAAATTCCTCATTGAAAGCTTTGTTAGGGGAACCAAAGATAATATCATCAACATAAAGTTGGCACACAAACAACTCCCCTTTGACCTTCTTAGTAAAAAGAGTGGGGTCGATTAGCCCAACTTCAAATCCACGGTCTTGTAACAACTCGGTAAGGTGGTCATACCACGCACGTGGGGCTTGTTTAAGGCCATAGAGTGCCTTATCGAGTTGATACATGTGATCGGGAAAGTAGGGATCCTCGAACCCGGGGGGGGGGTTGCTTGACATATACCAACTCATTAATGGGACCATTAAGAAAAGCACTCTTCACATCCATTTGTTGAAACTTAAAGTTGTCATGAGAAGAATAAGCAATCAACAAACGAATGGATTCAAGCCGAGCAACGGGAGCAAAGGTTTCACCCAAGTCGATACCCTCGACTTGGGAGTAGCCTTGTGCCACCAATCTTGCCTTGTTGCGAACGATGGTCCCACGAGCATCTTGCTTGTTCTTGAATATCCACTTGGTTCCAATGACATTTTGGTTCCCGGTTGGCCTTTTCACCAATCTCCACACCTTGTTGTACTCGAAGTTGTTGAGTTCTTCATGCATAGCATTAAGCCAATCCGGATCTTCGAGTGCTTCATATACCTTTTGGGGTTCAACACAGGAAACAAACGCGTGATGTTCACAATAGTTTGCCAATTGTCTACGAGTGCTTACCCCCTTTTGAATGCTTCCAAGCACATTTTTCATGAGATGACCCTTGGTGGAGAGCTTGGATGCAATCTTGGCGGCACGACGCTCCAATTCCTCCTCGGTGGTGAGTTGAGGAGCGATCACTTGATCATCTTGAGCGCCGTCATGAGCTTGTTCTTGATCTTGAACTTGCACGGAGGAGAGAACTTGACCTTGGGCATCACTTGGTGTGTCAACACCGTCTTGAGCATGATCTTGCCCTTGGTCTTGTTTATGAGGTTGAGGGCCTTCACTTTGTTCTTCGTAAGAGTGTGAGCCTTGGGTTGGTGATGGCTCCACTTGAGTGGAGCATTGTCCTTCTCCTTCGGCCACAAGGGGTTCCTCAATGGGTAGGATAAAACCAACACCCATTCTTCTTATGGCTTGAGGAGGAATTTCATCACCTACATCACAAGTGCCACTTTGCTCCACTTGGGAGCCGTTATTCTCATCAAACTCCACGTTACACGTCTCCTCAATAAGTCCCGTGGATTTATTGAGGACACGGTAAGCATGAGAGTTTGTAGCATAACCAACAAATATGCCCTCATAAGCTCTAGCCTCAAATTTAGACAAACGAACACCTTTCTTAAGAATGAAACACTTACACCCGAACACCCAAAAGTACTTGAGGTTGGGCTTGTTACCGGTGAGTATCTCATATGGAGTCTTGTTCAAGCCCTTGCGGAGGTAGAGCCGATTGGATGCATGACACGCGGTGTTGATGGCTTCGGCCCAAAAGTTGTATGGAGACTTGAACTCCGCCATCATGGTCCTTGCCGCATCCATCAACGTCCGGTTCTTCCTCTCCGCTACACCATTTTGTTGAGGGGTGTATGGTGCGGAATATTGATGCTTGATCCCGTCATCACTAAGAAACTCATCCAAGGTGTAGTTTTCTTGAACTCGGTGCCGTTGTCGCTTCTTATTGTCAAGATCTTCGCATTGTGTTGACGTTGGGCTTCATTTGCAATGTCAATGACGGTTTGTTGGGTCTCGATCTTCCTCTTGAAGAAATACACCCAAGTGTATCTTGAATAGTCATCCACAATCACCAAGCAATACTTCCTACCCCCAAGACTATCAAAGGATGGAGGCCCAAAGAGATACAAATGAAGGAGATCCAAAGGCCTCTTTGAGTAAATAATAGTCATGGGAGGGTGAGCCTTCTCATGTAGCTTTCCTTCGATACAAGCACTGCAAGCACGATCTTTAGCAAAACTAACATTCGTTAGTCCACGGACATGGTCCCCCTTGAGAAGACTTTGCAAAGATCTCATATTGACATGGGCTAAACGGCGATGCCAAAGCCATCCCACGTCAACTTTAGCCATTAGGCATGTCGCGGTCTCAGTGGGTCACTCCAAAAATTTAATCACATATAGACCGTTCTCGACATGCCCAACAAAGGCTACTTTAAGAGTCTTGCTCCACAAGAGGGCCACCGTATCAATATCAAAGAAAGTGGCAAAGCCCGTGATTGCAAGTTGACAAACGGAAAGTAAATTGTATGCAAGGGACTCAACAAGCATGACCTTCTCAATCGTGAGATCATGAGAAATGACAACCTTGCTGAGTCCCAATACCTTAGAAGACGAGGCATCACCCCACTCGACATTGGTGGGAATAGATGGAATCTTGTGCACGCCCACACCAAGTCCTTGCTTCCGGTCATATGATTTGTAGCTCCACTATCGAGCAACCATGATCCCCCACCGGAAGCAAACACCTACAAGAGATCAATGCTTGGTTTTAGGTACCCATTTTGTAATGGGTCCTTTGATGTTAGTAAAAAGGGTCTTAGGAACCCAAATAGACCATTCAATATACTCATGAGGAGAACCAACAAATTTGGCATAAACATACCCATCACTAGCACGGCACAAAACATAAGAAGGGTTAAAGTCGCCGGCTTTGTTGGAAGGTGTGGCATTGCCGTTCTTGACAACACCACCCTTCACATTGTTCTTCTTCTCCTTGGAAGCACCCTCTCCCTCCTTCACAAAGGTTTTCTTGAGAGGGGGAGGTCATTTGGTCTTGTCATTCTTCTTCTTGTTCTTGGGCATGGGCGCGAACCCAATCCCTTCCTTGCCCACAACTTCCTTTTGATTGCTCAAAAGGTCGTTGAGGTTCTTCTTACCTTGAATGCACGACACAAGGCCTTTCTCAAGTTGCTCATTCAACTTAGCATTCTCCTCAACAAGATGCACATGCTCACAACAAGGGTTAGTAGCATTTTCATTATCAATTAACACCATATGAGGAAAGGTGGCTTTCTCCTTGGTTAACTTCACTTGGAGTTGATCATGAGACTCCTTGAGGCTAGCATGAATACCTTTCAAGGCTTTGTGAGCCTTGTCAAGTATATCAAACTCCTCCTTGAGTCTAGCAAGATCAACCCCAAGTTTGGCTTTCTCGGAATTGAGCACGCAAGAAACAACAAGAGCATGATCAAGGTCTTTCTTTAACTTAGCATGATCATCGCTGTGTGACTCCTCAAGAGCCAAACGAAGACCACGCTCTTCCTCAAGAGCATTGGAAAGATCCGAAATCTCTTCGGCATAGTCACGACTATGCCCCTCCATCTTAGAGATGGTATCTTCGTGAGCCTCGATCATGTCATTGGCTTCACCAAGTTGTTCCAAGAGGGCAACGAGATTTACCCTTGAGTTTACCCATAAAGGTCTCAAACTCATTCTCCTCCACATTTGTTCCCTCATGTTCATCAATGCCATCTGTCAAAGAAGGATGATTAATGATGGTAGTTTTGATGTTGGGGGTTACCTTGTTGGTGGCTTTAGCCATGACACTTGGCGGTGATGCTCTCATTGGGTGAGTCGAAGAGAGACACCCGTGGAGTCGTTGCAATGGCAACGGAGGCCATGGCAATCGACTCACCATCTTCATCATCATCATCATCATTATCCTCATTGTACTCTTCTTGTACCACCAATGCCTTGGGAGGAGTCTTCTTGGTGAAGTTGCTCTTGTTGGGGAAAGACTTGGCCTTGTCCTTTCGTATGAGCTTGCCTCCATTGTCTTCCCTCTTCTCATAAGGGCACTCCGCAACAAAGTGGCTCACATTGCCACAATTAAAGCAAGTCCTCACTCGTTGCTTGCCCTTTGCGCCACTTGAATTGTTCTTGTTGAAGTTGGGCCTTGAGTTCTTCTTGCTCCAAAATTGCCTTGAAGCAAGAGCCATGTGTTCATGATAGGCATACTTCGTATCTTCGAGGTTGCTCTCCTCTTCTTCCTCTTCATCCTCTTCCTCCATACTAACCTTGGCCTTTAGTGCAAGGTTGGGATTCTTTACTCTTTGAGAGCAAAGTACCGCATTGTCGGCGGTCTTGTCCAAGATGCTCATAGCAACAAACTCATCCAACACTTCACTTGAGGACAAAGTGTGGAAGTCCGGTCTTTGACGAATGACGGAGGACATGGCTTTGTGGTAGGGCATCATTGCCTTGAGGAATTTGCGCTTGATCCAATTGTCATCCGTGTCCTTACTTCCATGATCTCGGAGTGAGACCGCGAGTTTGGTTACCCTCCGATATAGCTCACGAGGTTCTTCATCTTCTTTCATCGCAAACTCATCGGCTTCATCTTGCACCACTTCATAGTTGGAGCGTTGAATGCTTGCACTTCCCCGGTAGAGGGAAACAACTTGGTGCCAAGCATCTTTGGCCATGGAGTAGGGTCGGAGATGAGGAAGATCTTTTCCGGTGGGATTGCTTCTTGGATGATGAAGAGAGCATTCTCATTGAATTGTTTATCCACGGCTTCTCTAGGAGTGAAGTTGCTTCGGTCATGCGGATAGAAATCTTCTTCAATGATTCTCCAAAGGTTAGTGTTCACATGATTTAAATGACGCTTAACACGATAGACCCAAGAATCAAATTCCACATTCTTCTCAATCTTAGGGGTCGGACCAGCGTGATTCAAATGAGTGGAAGGAAGCGGTCCACCATAGACAAGTGGAGGTTCCACATGGGCAAAGATGCCGGTGCCATTTTTACCACTAGAAGGAGCTTTCTCGCTAGTAGCTCCCCCCTTGTCGGAGGTAGCATCTGTCGCCTTGTTAGCGGGATCACCCACTTTCAACGGTGCGGTGGAAAGTTTAAGCCCTTCTATGAATTTATTAAACATGCTTTCGACCTCGGTCGTCATGGAGGTTTTCAATGTGTCCAACGCCACATTGAATTCCTCACGAGAGACCGTGGTTCCCCCATCTCCCGTAGACGAGACCGGATTCGCACCGGAGTGCTCCTCCACACCCTCTACGACGTCAACCATACTCTTCGGACGGTAGAGTCCTTAATAAAGAGACGAGGCTCTGATACCAATTGAAAGGATCGATATAGTTGACTAGAGGGGGGGGGGTGAATAGGCAACTAACAGTTTTAGCTTTTCTTCACCAATTTAAACTTTGCATCAAAGTAGGTTGTCTAGATATGCAACTAGGTGAGCAACCTATATGATGCAACAACAACAAGCACACAAACAAGCAAGAGATTAACACAAGTAAGCTTGCAAAAGTAAAGGGACGAGATAACCAAGAGTGGAGCCGGCGAAGATGAGGATGTGTTACCGAAGTTCCTTCCTTTTGAGGGAAAGTACGTCTCCGTTGGAGCGGTGTGGAGGCACAATGCTCCCCAAGAAGCCACTAGGGCCACCGTATTCTCCTCACGCCCTTACACAATGCGAGATGCCGTGATTCCACTATTGGTGCCCTTGAAGGCGGCGACCGGACCTTTACAAACAAGGTTGGGGCAATCTCCACAACTTAATTGGAGGCTCCCAACTACACCACGAAGCTTCACCACAATGGACTATGGCTCCGCGGTGACCTCAGCCATCTAGGGTGCTCAAACACCCAAGAGTAACAAGATCCGCTAGGGATTAGTGGGGGGAATCAAATTTCTCTTGGTGGAAGTGTAGATCGAGGCCTTCTCAACCAATCCCGAGAAAATCAACAAGTTTGATTGGCTAGGGAGAGAGATCGGGCGAAAATGGAGCTTGGAGCAACAATGGAGCTTTTGGGGGAAGAGTTAGGTCAACTTTGGAGAAGAAGACCCCTTTTTATAGAGGGGGAACAATCCAACCATTACCCCCCTAAACAGCCCCGCAGAGGGCGGTACTACCGCAGGTGTGGGCGGTACTACCGCTCCACCTCGCGGTACTGTTGTGCAGTCTGGGAGGGCTGGCGAGAGAGTGGGAGTTGGACCCAAGGCGGTACTACCGTGGTGGTAGGGCGGTACTACCGCTCATGAGCGGCACTACCGCTCTATTGCGCTTCCTAGTGTCGCACAATCCGACACGAGGAGCGACCCCCTCGAGTCGACGCGGTAGGAGCCTGGTACCGCAGCGGTACTACGACTGAGGACCCACCGGCGGTACTACCGCTGCCGAGCGGTACTGCGCCTGTGACTCCTAAGCGGTACTACCGCTGGGCACCGCGGTACTACCGCTGGGACCAAACGATGCACAAAGGAAGGGGAATGAGCTCTCCATTGAAGCGGAAAGGCTCAGAGGGTGTGAAATGGATGTGTACGTGTTGATTCCACCCTAGCTTTACCAAAGCGGACCCCCTGTTCATAGTACGGTGACTCCTACGGAACTAGTTCACCAAAATAGAAACGAAAGAGCTACACCGTCTTGAATACCACTCCGAGGGGAAAGGAATCGTCTCGTGTCAAAGGATGAATCTCTGAAATGCTCAAAGCACACGACTAGTCCGCAAACATGTTGTCATCAATCACCAAAACTACATCTAGAGAGATATGCCTTAACAGAGGAGGAGGAGGAGGAGGACAAAGAAGAAGAAGACAAAGGAGAGGAGGAGGACAAGGAAGAAGATAGTGAGGCAGAGGAGGAGGAGGAAGAAGAAGGTGAGGCCAAAGAGGGGGACGGGGACAAAGGTGCAGCAGTTGATGGCAGTGAGAGGGGAGAAGACAAAGGCGCAGCAGTTGATGGCAGTGAGAGGGAAGAAGACGACGATGCAGAAGACGAGGATGATTATGGTGATGATAAAGGGGGATCCAATGGAGGCAGCGACAACAGAGATGATGGTGATGATGACAACACCCCTGGTTCTGGTGGTATAGGCGGCAACACATCCAGGAGGACTAGCACTTCTGCCACCCCTGCCAGTAGCAACAATTCATTGAGTAGCAGGAGCACACTACAGATGTTGATTGACAAAACTTGCTGGAAAGACAAGGATTTGCCGAAGTCAAAGAAAAATGACGAAGCAGAGTCTCAGGGCAGCATTGATATGTTCAAGCTCTGCAACTTGAAGCCAGCTTTGCCAACCACCTTTCCCGTGCCAGATTTTAGCGACCAAGATATGTGTGAGAAGATCAACTTTGCCATTGACAAGAGCCTGTTCTTATCAAGTGATGCTGAAAAGAATCAAATTGACATGGAGGAAGCAGGAAAGGGTCTTGACTGGGTTTATTCAAAGGAAAAATATAAGGAATATTTGAAGCAGCTTCCAGACCTAAGCTCCAGCAAGAGCAAGGCAACATCCATGGCAAACCCTCACGTGGTCCAGAAGCGTAAAGCAGTTTCAATGAAGAAGAATCTGCAGTTGCCTCAAACCAAGGAGAAGATGGTGAGTGCAGATGCTGAAGTAAATATGGTCAAGGAAGCTGTGCTTCAAACTGATATGCCAACTGTAGTGAGCAGAGAGCCAACCACCATCACAGGAGTTCAACAGATCAAGGGGAAGACTCCCCTTTCAACAGTCCCACCAAAACCACCTAAGCAGCAAAAGATTGTCAAGTTTGCCAGGGGCACAAAGGGGGAACAGGCCACAAAAGGTTTGGGGTTCAGAGACGAGAGAGAACTGTGTGCTGCAGCCATTGATGCAGGGATGCCAAGTTCTGCTAGGTTGCTGCCAACTCAGACTGGAAAGATGCCAACTACAGATACTAGTGTGCCAACTGATGTGTCAGTTAGCAGCGTGGTCACAGTCAAAACCACAGCTGCCCAGGAAGGCACCACTGCAAATGCAAGCCCCAAGGTGCCTACTTATAGAGATGCTTCAATGCCAAACACAAAAGGAGTTGATCCTACTACCAAAGTGCCGTCCCCAAGAGCTAGCACACAGCAGCCAAGCAAGCCTGTATCACCAAGAGCTGACTTTCAGCAACCATTAACACAAGAGGAGGTGTTCAACATTATAAGTAGGTGCAAGCCTCCAAGGCCGCCAACTACAACACTATTGCGAACCAAGTCAGTGAATGATGCACCCGTGTTTGTGCCGCAAGGAGATGCCCTGGTCCTTGAACCCATACGAAGATCAAAGTCTAATCATGGTGACGGGTTCTGCGATGCACCATCTTTTGACCTCGACATAGATGGTGATGCTCCAGCAGTAGAAACAGCGAAAGCCGGTGTGTTTTGTATTGATGAGTGTGAGTTGGACCCAGCAGCTGTGAATGAAGGATGTGCTGCTGCTGATGCTAGCAAGGCAATAGCTCAAGAGCTAGATGTTGGATCACCAGAGAATTGCCACACCCTGATATGCGCAGAACCAGAAGTTGGCATGAGCAGTTCTTCGGGACCACCTCTTGCACGAAGACAGAGGGGGGTAATAAGGCCCGTAGCATCTCAAAGGTCTCCATTCATTGACTACAACAAGAAGAAGACTTTCAGCTCCAATGAGGCAGTGAACAAGCTTTACGCTGCCCTCTTGTATTGGGTCAGGCATCACGAAGGAGCAAATGATGAAGCTACCAGGTAAACTAACTCCCCATAGCCTACATACATATCTTTTTCAGTTGCACAGGACCAGCCACTTAGTTTCACAGAAAGCATAGCATGTTGCACAGAACAGGGCTTTTAGTTGCACACTGTTCTGTTTTCAATTTCATGCACTTTTTTTTGCTGCTGTGACCCTTCGAGCTAACTTGTCTTTTTATTGCTTTCAAAAAAATTCAGCCCTGAGATAATCAGGTTTGGTGCTTTCTACATTTCTTTAAAGGAGTTAGTTGATTCGATGAAGTCGGTGCAATGTCAAAAATTGTTATTGAGACTGGAATCTTACACATCATGGATAACTTACCAGAAGGGTCAAAGAAGGTTGTTATGCCACTGAGGTTTTCTGTAAGTTTTTCCAAAACCTTCTTTACCCTCATCTTTGTTCTGTAGCACTTTTTTGTTGACCAATTGAGGGAGGCCTTTCATCTACTAAGGTGTTTGAGGCATGCTTTATCATCTCTGCAGATGAATTTACAGCAAGGGATCCACAACGTGAATGAGATAAACAAGAAGTTTGATTACAAGAACCGTCTCGACAAGAAAGACTTGGTGAGTGTTGTGCCCACATGATCCATCTCTTTTAGTTGGCACCCGCAGCATGTTCAGTTGCACATGACACATCTGTTAGTTGGCACACACTTGTTGCAACCTGTTTTTAACTTGACCAAGTATTTTACTGTTTTTCTTAGCTACAGCCTGTATCTGTGTCTGAAATCGTTCACGCTTGCAGGTCATGCTGCCAGTGCTCAAGTGCGCTGATGTAGCCGATAAGGAGGGAGGGAGGCATTATTGGGTTTTCAATGTCAACTTGAGGGAAGAGCGCTTCAAAGTTCTTGATTCAAACAGGAAGTTGGAGAACAATGAGCTGATGAACACTGCCTCTACCATCGCGGGGGCAGTACGCCAGCTATGGAGGAAGCATTACCCAAAGTTCAGCATCGAGCACTTCCAGATTATTGACATTGACGTACCAAAGCAGCTCGGCAAGTAAGACATTAAGAATGGCATTCTTCTCAATTTCTCACCATCAATTTGTAGTTTTTACAATTTTTCTACTTGTGCAATCTTTAGTTTTTCAAGACACAGAACTAGTCTGCAATATGTTTATCATTTTTATGAGTTTCTAATGGATTATCTAGCCAGTTGTAGAGTGGCACATAAGTAGTTGCACACTGGCACATAAGCAGTTGCACAGTGGCACATAAGCAGTTGCACAGTAGAACATAAGCAGTTGCACAGTAGAACATAAGCAGTTGCACAGAGTGCATTATCTTTATTGGTTTTAATTTTATGTGACAAATTTTCTTTTTTGCCCATCGCAGTAATGAGTGTGGGCTGTTCGCCCTGCTTAACGCCACCGAGTGGAACGGTAGCCAACTGCCCAACTACGAACCGAAGGAAGTACTCAACATCAGGAAGAAGCTGGCATATGATTGGGTCACCAGCGTGCACAACACTGCCCCATGGAGAAAGTTGCTGAGATACGACAAGGACTAGGTCAGTAATCTTTTTCTTTCTCTGCTCCATGGAGGAAGTTGCTGGTTTGCACAATTTTTAAGCAGATTTTGTAGTTGCACACTAGTAGTAATTCCGTTTGCAACTCAATATCATCACTTTTGTTGATACATTAGGAGCACTGGACATACAATTGTTCAACAACTAAATATTTAACCAGTTGCCAACAAAGGCACAAATAGCAACTTTTTTTACACAATGCATGAACTAATTCAAGGAGCATAAATTAGATAAAGAGGAATCATAGATGCTGAATGTGTCCGCTTGGTCCCAACATTGCTAAAAAACATCATTCTTTTCCTTTTTTGTCGCAAAGTTACAAACGATGAAACAGAATCACAGTAGCCTGAGTGGACACACACCAGCAGTGTGCTCTGTAGATTGGCACTGGCTGCATTTGTTTTTCTTCTTTGGGTGTAGCTCCAGCGCCGATTTGTACCGTCGACTCTTTGCCCTACCCTTTGTAGTAGACCTTGGAGGATCCCTGGGCACAAAATCATCAGAAGCTTGTGCAGGGGATGCAGCCTCCAACGGGGCTGTAGGACCATCACGATCACCTGTGTAATAATCATATAAAAAGTTTAGTATTTTTTTTGTTGTGCAACCAGCACTGATGTTCTCTGCAACCACACAGCCCATGCTGTGCAACTAACTGGTTGCTGTGTGCAATTTAAGTTGAAAAAAACACCTGTAGTAGCACGACCCGTCATGGTACTTGGATTGTAATCGCCTATGGGCAGAACAGGAAAAACAAGTTAGATTTTTAGCTTAATCCTCAAACTAACACAGCACACGCAACTAGGCAACATGTTGTGTGCAACTGGGCACTATGATATGTGCAACTAAAGTCACACACCCTAGTTTTGTTTGGAGTCAGGGAAGGTATTTACCTGGGTGATGAGCCCCCTGAGTCCTGCCTGTAGGTCCATCGGGAGTAGCACGCAGGGCACTGCTAGTTGGGCCAGGCGGGGGAGGAGGTCTTTGAGGGTTGGCATCACCTATAGCCAGAACATGACAAACAAGTTAGTTGTGTTATCTTTGATGCTCGAACTAACACAGCGTGCGCAACTAGGTAGCCTGTTCTGTGCAACTGAGCACCATGATGTGTGCAACTGGAGTTACAGACCTAGTTTGATGGGGAGTTGGGGCAGGTAATTACCTGGACGATGAGCCCCCTGAGTGCTGCCTGTAGGGCCATTGGGAGGAGCACGCGGGGGAGGAGGTGGCGGAGGATGCCGTGTACAGTCAGGAGGTGGAGGAGGTCCTTGAGGGTTGACATCACCTATATCCAAAACAGGAAAAACAAGTTAGTTGTGTTATCTTGATGCTTGAACTAACACAGCGTGCGCAACTAGGCAGCCTGTTCTGTGCAACTGGCCACCATGATGTGTGCAACTGAAATTACACACCTAGTTAGATCAGGAGTTGGGGCAGGTAATTACCTGGATGATGAGCCCCCTGATTGCTGCCTGGAGGTGGAGGAGGTCCTCGAGGGTTGCCATCATCTGATGGCCCCGTGGCAGCAGTCAGCTTTTTCTTTTTCTTGGACTTGTTCAGGTGGCCGATCTCAGTACGTGCTACGCGCATATGCTTGTATACAATAGCTTGTGCTGGATCAGAACCACTCGCAAACTTTGCTAGTTTCCGAAAATCGTATATCATGTTCCTCTCCCTTATCTGCTTCTTTGATTGAGGAGGCATTTCATCCGGTTGCTCATAACCAGTCCCTGGCGCACTAGGTACAGCAGTAGGTGTCCACCGTCTTAGCAGGTACCTTTCCGGTATGACATCAACTCCAATATGGGTGAACACCTTAAGGATGTGGCAACAGAGGATGCCGTCCTTGTTCATTTTACAGCACTCACACAAATAGGAACCCTCCTCCACCCTTTCCTGCACCAAGTAGTTTCGAGAACCATATTTGGCAACAAATTCCTGGTTCGGTCTGAGCTCAAATATATCAGCACCAACTTGGAATGCATTATAACGTCCAATCAGCTCAAACTCTTCTCTGAACTTGCGGTAAAGGTCCCTAGTATAGGTTTTGTAAGCTTGCTTCTCTATTGGGAAGTTGGACCACAACTCAATCTCAAGGTGTTCTGTCCTATAATCATTGCAGCCTTCTTGGCAAGGATGTGGTTCTGGATTTTTTCATATTGCTTGACGAAGTTCAGCATTGAGTTGTGTGGGTTCACATATCTTTTTAGGACGGCGTTGAACCCCTCACTACGCTGTGTAGACTATTGGAAGGGGAAGAACCTGTGTTTGAAGTAGCACGGCACCCAAGTTGACTTGTATTCGTACAACTTCTCAAAGTGTTGTGTGTCATAGCCTCGTACTTCATCATTAACCCAGCCCAATTCTGCTCAAACTCGTCTATAGTGAAGCTGAAGTCAACACACTTGTTGAAATCATCAGAGAGTCCTGGATTCCGGCACAGCGGCCAACCAACTTTTTCCTGAGCCTTTTTCATGATGTGCCATCGACAACAGCGGTGCACGGTGGTTGGAAAGATGTTCTGTATTGACTGCCTCATTGCACCATCCTGGTCGGTGATGAAGTTGTCAAGAGGTTTGCCATCCATAGCCTCTAGGAATGCTCCAAAGACCCAATCAAAGCTCGATGCCAACTCCTACCTCACAAACGCGCAACCCAGCATGAAATATTGGCCATGTCGGTTTATTCCTATGAAGGGCGCGAACGACATATTGTACATGTTGGTCATGTAGGTGGTGTCAAACGATATGCAATCATGGTACGCCTCCGCATAAGCTTTTCGAGCTAAGCCATCCACCCAAAATATGTTGACAGCTCTGTCCTCTTCATCGTATTTCACCTTATAGAAGAAGTCTGGATCTTTTTTGTATATCCTTGAAGTGCGCAATTGTCTCAATCAGGTCACCCTCCTTTGTGTCATCTCTACAGAAACTTGTACACAGATTTGTTATTGCCTTTGGTCCGAACGGCACCATCATCTCAGATCCGTAGAACTCTGCCATTATATGCATCATACGTCCTGCATAATACAAAAACAAATAGTATATCCATTTTTTAGTTGCACGAATGCGCACATCCAGTTGCACAGTAATAGGACATGTGTTGGCACAGAAGATAATCGCAGGAAATGGACACCTAGCTGCACCTTTTTAAAAACACTTTGCACTTTTTGCATACAGGACATTGTGTAGTTGCACAGTAAAGACAATCTAGTTGCACAACAAGCACCAAAAGTAATATACAAACAACATGGGAAGTTGGACACCAGTTGCACAGTTAAGTCATTTCAGTTGCACAGTAGTACCATAACAGTTGCACACTGGACTGCCTAGAGGGAAACTTAATTCTTTAAGGGATATAGAAAAACACCACACCTGTAGTCAAGTTGCAGTTATACAAGATGCGCAGAAACTCCTTTTCATCAGGTGAGATGCCTTGGTGGGATCTCAAGTATTTGGACAATGAAGGTTTGTTCATGAGCGGATGATTGTGGTCACGAACAAAGTGCGTCACCTCCCATCGCCCATCTATCAGCTTCACCAACATTTTCGTCTTGCATTGAGTCTGCTTTATTGTCTCGCGTTTGCGCTTCTTCTTCTTCTTACTAGTACCAGCCTCCTCTTCAGCAAATATTGGAGGTTCTTTCTTCCATCTCCTCATCACTGTCAACAGATTTTGGATCTGGAATAGGGTCCAGGATAGGAGGAGCCTCAGCTCCTCCATCATCAGCTTTGGGCTCTTTGAACTTGTTGCAGCAAAACTGTTGTTTTATCAATTCATTGGTGTGGGGTGTCCGTCTAGAGGTGTTCATCTTGATAGAGAAACCCATCTGTAGTGTGTAGCTTTTGTAGTGATCCTTGGCAATTTGAAGGCTGTCAAACCTCATGCCAACATAGGGTTCCATAGGTTGAGAACTAGCCTCATTCTCTCCTTCTTCTCCTTGCACAGCTCCGTCAACAGCCCTAGCTCCTAGCTTAGTCCTGGTTGGACCAGGAACATTTGCCTCGGTTCCCTGTCATCAAGAGTATGGCTCTCTAACTGAAAAGACACCACTACAGGGGCACCACGGTCTGATGACTGGCCTGCCACATTGTCATGGCCCATAGGGTTACCATCATGACTTGCCTGCGTGTAGTAAACAGATCGACCATTTTCTGTCAGATTTCCTTGTTGTATGCTGGGTTGCTGCTGATCCATATCATTAGGAAGCTCATTGAGATCAGAAGGCAACTCATTGAGATCAAGAATTTTTTTTCCTTTTTTTGGATGCTGCCACACACTCCCTGCACATATAAAAAAGAAGAAATTGATGTCATCAGTTGGTAACCACAGAAAAGAGTGTTTCAAACAATCTAAAAACTTAGTAAATAGGCAGTTGCACACCATTTTGTGGCAATCTTAGTTCCAAAAGCAATATGACTGTAGCATAATCTTTATTATAACAGTTATGAATTTTTTGTTTGCACATAGTTGTTATGTTAGTTGCACAGTTTGTAGTAAATAGTTGGCAAGAGCATGACTTCTTTTTACTACAGAGTTTTCTGACTTTTTCCCTTTGTTTTGTTGCAATGATCTGTAGGTTTTCTGTTTGGCAAGGAGCTGTTTCAGATTTTTCTGCACATAATTTGATGTTACATTTGAGACGGAAAATCCAGGTGAAAGAAGAAAGAAGAATTGGAGGACAGATTATAGTTATATGTTTTCATCGCCGTTTATGTTTTTAGTTCTGGTATATTGAACATATTTTTACACTATAGCTTTGCAATAGGTGTGGGACCAGAATATATGTGTGGGACAAGATTATATGCGTGAATATGTTAATATGGTTTGTGGCTTCATTAGCCATGGACAAAAGTTCTTGTGTTTTTGCTGTCGCACTACAGATTTCTGGTTTCGCTAGAACAGATGTCTCAATTGCCAGGATGCATTTTTCCAGTTGGCCAGCATACATATTCAGTTGGACATTCAATGTTTTTAGTTGGCTAGAATAGATGTCTCAGTTGGCCAGGTTGCATTTATTTCAGTTTTGGCCAACATGCATGTTCAGTTGGACAGTTAATGTATTCAGTTGGCTAGAATAGATGTCTCAGTTGGCCAGGATACATTTTCTCAGTTTTAGCCAACATGCATGTTTAGTTGGCCAGAAAACATGTTTTTACTGTTGGGAATCGTAGCATAATTTTAAAATTTTCCTACGCTCACCAAGATCCATCTATGGAGTATACTAGCAACGAGGGGAAAGGAGTGCATCTACATACCCTTGTAGATCGCGAGCGGAAGCGTTCCAATGAACGTGGATGACGGAGTCGTACTCGCCGTGATTCAAATCACCGATGACCGAGTGCCGAACGGACGGCACCTCCGCGTTCAACACACGTACGGTGCAGCGACGTCTCCTCCTTATTGATCCAGCAAGGGGGAAGGAGAGGTTGATGGAGATCCAGCAGCACGACGGCGTGGTGGTGGATGTAGCGGGTCTCGGCAGGGCTTCGCCGAGCTTCTGCGAGAGGGAGAGGTGTAGCAGGGGAGGAGGGAGGCGCCCAAGGCTGTTGTACTACTGCCCTCCCTCCCCCCCTTTATATAGGCCCCCTGGGACGGGGGGGCGCCGGCCAAGATCCCATCAAGGGAGGGGGCGGCGGCCAAGGAGGGATACTTGCCCCCCAAGGCAAGTGGGGCGCCCCCCCACCCTAGGGTTTCTAACCCTAGGCGCAGGGGGGAGGCCCATGGGGGGGCGCCCCAGCCCACTAAGGGCTGGTTGCCCTCCCACTTCAGCCCATGGGGCCCTCCGGGATAGGTGGCCCCACCCGGTGGACCCCCGGGACACTTCCGGTGGTCCCGGTACAATACCGATAACCCCCAAAACTTTCCCGGTGGCCGAAACTTGACTTCCTATATATAATTCTTCACCTCCGGACCATTCCGGAACTCCTCGTGACGTCCGGGATCTCATCCGGGATTCCGAACAACTTTCAGGTTTCCGCATACTCATATCTCTACAACCCTAGCGTCACCGAACCTTAAGTGTGTAGACCCTACGGGTTCGGGAGACATGCAGACATGACCGAGACGCCTCTCCGGTCAATAACTAACAGCGGGATCTGGATACCCATGTTGGCTCCCACATGTTCCACGATGATCTCATCGGATGAACCACGATGTCGAGGATTCAATCAATCCCGCATACAATTCCCTTTGTCAATCGGTATGTTACTTGCCCGAGATTCGATCGTCGGTATCCCAATACCTTGTCCAATCTCGTTACCGGCAAGTCTCTTTACTCGTACCGCAATGCATGATCCCGTGACTAACGCCTTAGTCACATTGAGCTCATTATGATGATGCATTACCGAGTGGGCCCAGAGATACCTCTCCGTCACACGGAGTGACAAATCCCAGTCTCGATCCGTGCCAACCCAACAGACACTTTCGGAGATACCCGTAGTGCACCTTTATAGTCACCCAGTTACGTTGTGACGTTTGGCACACCCAAAGCACTCCTACGGTATCCGGGAGTTGCACGATCTCATGGTCTAAGGAAAAGATACTTGACATTGGAAAAGCTCTAGCAAACGAAACTACACGATCTTTTATGCTATGCTTAGGATTGGGTCTTGTCCATCACATCATTCTCCCAATGATGTGATCCCGTTATCAACGACATCCAATGTCCATAGTCTGGAAACCATGACTATCTGTTGATCAACGAGCTAGTCAACTAGAGGCTTACTAGGGACACGTTGTGGTCTATGTATTCACACATATATTACGATTTCCGGATAACACAATTATAGCATGAACAATAGACAATTATCATGAACAAAGAAATATAATAATAACCATTTATTATTGCCTCTAGGGCATATTTCTAACAGTCTCCCACTTGCACTAGAGTCAATAATCTAGTTACATTGTGATGAATCGAACACCCATTGCGTCCTGGTGTTGATCATGTTTTGCTCGAGGGAGAGGTTTACTCAACGGATCTGCTACATTCAGGTCCGTATGTACTTTACAAATATCTATGTCTCCATTTTGAACACTTTCACGAATGGAGTTGAAGCGACGCTTGATATGCCTGGTCTTCCTGTGAAACCTGGGCTCCTTCGCAAGGGCAATAGCTCCAATGTTGTCACAGAAGAGAGTCATCGGGCCCGACGCATTGGGAATCACCCCTAGGTCGGCAATGAACTCCTTCATCTAGACTGCTTCCTGTGCTGCCTCCGAGGCTGCCATGTACTCCGCTTCACATGTAGATCCCGCCACGACGCTTTGCTTGCAACTGCACCAGCTTACTGCTCCTCCATTCAAAATATGCACGTATCCGGTTTGTGACTTCGAGTCATCCAGATCTGTGTCGAAGCTAGCGTCAACGTAACCCTTTACGACGAGCTCTTCGTCACCTCCATAAACGAGAAACATATCCTTAGTCCTCTTCAGGTACTTCAGGATATTCTTGACCGCTGTCCAGTGTTCTATGCCGGGATTACTTTGGTACCTTCCTACCAAATCACGGCAAGGTTCACATCAGGTCTGGTACACAGCATGGCATACATAATAGACCCTATGGCCGAGGCATAGGGGATGACACTCATCTTTTCTATATCTTCTGCCATGGTCGGGCATTGAGCCGTGCTCAATTGCACACCTTGCAATACAGGCAAGAACCCCTTTTTGGACTGATCCATATTGAACTTCTTCAATATCTTGTCAAGGTATGTACTCTGTGAAAGACCAATGAGGCATCTCGATCTATCTCTATAGATCTTGATGCCTAATATATAAGCAGCTTCTCCAAGGTCCTTCATTGAAAAACACTTATTCAAATAGACCTTTATACTTTCCAAGAATTCTATATCATTTCCCATCAATAATATGTCATCCACATATAATATGAGAAATACTACAGAGCTCCCACTCACTTTCTTGTAAACACAGGCTTCTCCATAAGTCTGTGTAAACCCAAACGCTTTGATCATCTCATCAAAGCGAATGTTCCAACTCCGAGATGCTTGCACCAGCCCATAGATTGAGCGCTGGAGCTTGCATACTTTGTTAGCATTCTTAGGATCGACAAAACCTTCCGGCTGCATCATATACAACTCTTCCTTAAGGAAGCCGTTAAGGAATGTCGTTTTGACGTCCATCTGCCATATCTCATAATCATAGTATGCGGCTATTGCTAACATGATTCGGACGGACTTCAGCTTCGCTACGGGTGAGAAAGTCTCATCGTAGTCAACCCCTTGAACTTGTCGATAACCCTTAACGACAAGTTGAGCATTGTAGATGGTCACATTACCATCCGCGTCCGTCTTCTTCTTAAAGATCCATTTGTTTTCTATGGCTCGCCGATCATCGGGCAAGTCAGTCAAAGTCCATACTTCGTTTTCATACATGGATCCTATCCCGGATTTCATGGCTTCTAGCCATTTGTCGGAATCCGGGCCCGCCATTGCTTCTTCATAGTTCGAAGGTTCACCGTTGTCTAACAACATGATTTCCAGGACAGGGTTGCCGTACCACTCTGGTGCGGAACGTGTCCTTGTGGACCTACGAAGTTCAGTAGTAACTTGATCCGAAGCTTCATGATCATCATCATTAACTTCCTCCCCAGTCGGTGTACGTACCACAGGAACATCTTCCCGCGCTGCGCTACTTTCCGGTTCGGAAGGGGTGACTATCACCTCATCAAGTTCCACTTTCCTCCCACTCAATTCTTTCGAGAGAAACTCCTTCTCCAGAAAGGACCCGTTCTTGGCAACGAAGATCTTGCCTTTGGATCTGAGGTAGAAGGTATACCCAATAGTTTCCTTAGGGTATCCTATGAAGACGCATTTCTCCGACTTGGGTTCGAGCTTTTCAGGTTGAAGTTTCTTGACATAAGCATCGCATCCCCAAACTTTTAGAAATGACAGCTTAGGTTTCTTCCCAAACCATAATTCATACGGTGTCGTCTCAACGGATTTCGACGGAGCCCTATTTAAAGTGAATGCGGCAGTCTCTAAAGCATAGCCCCAAAATGAGAGCGGTAAATCGGTAAGAGACATCATAGATCGCACCATATCCAATAGAGTGCCATTACGACGTTCGGACACACCGTTTCGCTGAGGTGTTCCAGGCGGCGTGAGTTGTGAAACGATTCCACATTTCCTTAAGTGCGCACCAAATTCGTGACTTAAATATTCTCCACCACGATCTGATCGTAAGAATTTTATTCTCCTGTCACGTTGATTCTCAACCTCACTCTGAAATTCCTTGAACTTTTCAAAGGTTTCAGACTTGTGTTTCATTAGGTAGACATACCCATATCTACTTAAGTCATCAGTGAGAGTGAGAACATAACGATATCCTCCGCGAGCCTCAACACTCATTGGACCGCACACATCGGTATGTATGATTTCCAATAAGTTGGTTGCTCTCTCCATTGTTCCGGAGAACGGAGTCTTGGTCATCTTACCCATGAGGCATGGTTCGCACGTGTCAAATGATTCGTAATCAAGAGACTCCAAAAGTCCATCTGCATGGAGCTTCTTCATGCGCTTGACACCAATGTGACCAAGGCGGCAGTGCCACAAGTATGTGGGACTATCGTTATCAACTTTACATCTTTTGGTATTCACACTATGAATATGTGTAACATCACGTTCGAGATTCATCAAAAATAAACCATTGACCAGCGGGGCATGACCATAAAACATATCTCTCATATAAATAGAACAACCATTATTCTCAGATTTAAATGAGTAGCCATCTCGAATTAAACGAGATCCAGATACAATGTTCATGCTCAAAGCTGGCACTAAATAACGATTATTGAGGTTTAAAACTAATCCCGTAGGTAGATGCAGAGGTAGCGTGCCGACGGCGATCACATCGACCTTGGAACCAGTCCCGACGCGCATCGTCACCTCGTCCTTCGCCAGTCTCCGTTTATTCCGTAGTTCCTGTTTTGAGTTACAAATATGAGCAACCGCACCGGTATCAAATACCCAGGAGCTACTACGAGTACTGGTAAGGTACACATCAATTACATGTATATCACATATACCTTTGGTGTTGCCGGCCTTCTTGTCCGCTAAGTATTTGGGGCAGTTCCGCTTCCAGTGACCACTTCCCTTGCAATAAAAGCACTCAGTCTCAGGCTTGGGTCCATTCTTCGACTTCTTCCCAGTAACTGGCTTACCGGGCGCGGCAACTCCCTTGCCGTCCTTCTTCAAGTTCTTCTTACCCTTGCCCTCCTTGAACTTAGTGGTTTTATTCACCATCAACACTTGATGTTCTTTTCTGATCCCTCCGCTGATTTCAGCATTGAATATACCTCAGGAATGGTCTTTTCCATCCTCTGCATATTGAAGTTCATCACAAAGCTCTTGTAGCTTGGTGGAAGCGACTGGAGGATTCTGTCAATGACCGCGTCATCCGGGAGATTAACTCCCAGCTGGGATAAGCGGTTGTGCAACCCAGACATTCTGAGTATGTGCTCACTAACAAAACTATTCTCCTCCATTTTACAGCTGAAGAACTTGTCGGAGACTTCATATCTCTCGACCCGGGCATGAGCTTGGAAAACCATTTTCAGCTCCTCGAACATCTCTTATGCTCCATGTTTCTCAAAACGCTTTTGGAGACCCGGTTCTAAGCTGTAAAGCATGCCGCACTGAACGAGGGAGTAATCATCAGCATGCTGCTGCCAAGCGTTCATAACGTCTTGGTTCTCTGGGATTGGTGCTTCACCTAGCGGTGCTTCTAAGACATAATCTTTCTTGGCTGCTATGAGGATGATCCTCAGGTTCCGGTACCAGTCCGTATAGTTGCTGCCATCATCTTTCAGCTTGGTTTTCTCTAGGAACGCGTTGAAATTGAGGACAACGTGGGCCATTTGATCTACAAGACATAGTGTAAAGATTTTAGACTAAGTTCATGATAATTAAGTTCATCTAATCAGTACTCAATGAACTCCCACTCAGATAGACATCCCTCTAGTCATCTAAGTGAAACATGATCCGAGTTTAACTAGGCCGTGTCCGATCATCACGTGAGACGGACTAGTCAAGATCGGCGAACATCTCCATGTTGATCGTATCTTCTATACGACTCATGCTCGACCTTTCGGTCCTCCGTGTTCCGAGGCCATGTCTGTACATGCTAGGCTCGTCAAGTCAACCTAAGTGTATTGCGTGTGTTCCGAGGCCATGTCTGTACATGCTAGGCTCGTCAACACCCGTTGTATTCGAACGTTAGAATCTATCACACCCGATCATCACGTGGTGCTTCGAAACAACGAACCTTCGCAATGGTGCACAGTTAGGGGGAACACTTTTCTTGAAATTATCATAAGGGATCATCTTACTTACTACCGTCGTTCTAAGCAAATAAGATGCAAAACATGATAAACATCACATGCAATCAAATAGTGACATGATATGGCCAATATCATTATGCTCCTTTGATCTCCATCTTCGGGGCACCATGATCATCTTCGTCACCGGCATGACACCATGATCTCCATCATTGTGTCTTCATGAAGTCGTCACGCCAATGATTACTTCTACTTCTATGGCTAATGCGTTTAGCAACAAAGTAAAGTAATTTACATGGCGTTATTCAATGACACGCAGGTCATACAAAATAATAAAGACAACTCCTATGGCTCCTGCCGGTTGTCATACTCATCGACATGCAAGTCATGATTCCTATTACAAGAATATGATCAATCTCATACATCACATATATCATTCATCACATCTTCTGGCCATATCACATCACATAGCACATGCTGAGAAAACAAGTTAGACGTCCTCTAATTGTTGTTGCAAGTTTTTACATGGCTTGTAGGTTTCTAGCAAGAACGTTTCTTACCTACGTATGACCACAACGTGATTTGCCAATTTCTATTTACCCTTCATAAGGACCCTTTTCATCGAATCCGTTCCGACTAAAGTAGGAGAGACAGACACCTGCTAGCCACCTTATGCAACTAGTGCATGTCAGTCGGTGGAACCTGTCTCACGTAAGCGTACGTGTAAGGTCGGTCCGGGCCGCTTCATCCTACAATACCGCCGAAACAAGATACGACTAGTAGCGGCAAGAAGAATTAGCAACATCAACGCCCACAACTGCTTTGTGTTCTACTCGTGCATAGTAACTACGCATAGGCCTGGTTCATGATGCCACTGTTGGGAATCGTAGCATAATTTTAAAATTTTCCTACGCTCACCAAGAGCCATCTATGGAGTATACTAGCAACGAGGGGAAAGGAGTGCATCTACATACCCTTGTAGATCGCGAGCGGAAGCGTTCCAATGAACGGGGATGACGGAGTCGTACTCGCCGTGATTCAAATCACCGATGACCGAGTGCCGAACGGACGGCACCTCCGCGTTCAACACACGTACGGTGCAGCGACGTCTCCTCCTTCTTGATCCAGCAAGGGGGAAGGAGAGGTTGATGGAGATCCAGCAGCACGACGGCGTGGTGGTGGATGTAGCAGGTCTCGGCAGGGCTTCGCGGAGCTTCTGCGAGAGGGAGAGTGTAGCAGGGGAGGAGGGAGGCGCCCAAGGCTGTTGTACTACTGCCCTCCCTCCCCCCCCCCTTTATATAGGCCCCCTGGGAGGGGGGGCGCCGGCCAAGATCCTATCACGGGAGGGGGCGGCGGCCAAGGGGGGATACTTGCCCCCCAAGGCAAGTGGGGCGCCCCCCCCACCCTAGGGTTTCTAACCCTAGGCGCAAGGGGGAGGCCCAGGGGGGGCGCCCCAGCCCATTAAGGGCTGGTTGCCCTCCCACTTCAGCCCATGGGGCCCTCCGGGATAGGTGGCCCTACCCGGTGGACCCCCGGGACCCTTCCGGTGGTCCCGGTACAATACCGATAACCCCCGAAACTTTCCCGGTGGCCGAAACTTGACTTCCTATATATAATTCTTCACCTCCGGACCATTCCGGAACTCCTCGTGACGTCCGGGATCTCATCCGGGACTCCGAACAACTTTCGGGTTTCCGCATACTCATATCTCTACAACCCTAGCGTCATCGAACCATAAGTGTGTAGACCCTACGGGTTCGGGAGACATGCAGACATGACCGAGACGCCTCTCTGGTCAATAACTAACAGCGGGATCTGGATACCCATGTTGGCTCCCACATGTTCCACGATGATCTCATCGGATGAACCACGATGTCGAGGATTCAATCAATCCCGCATACAATTCCCTTTGTCAATCGGTATGTTACTTGCCCGAGATTCGATCGTCGGTATCCCAATACTTTGTTCAATCTCGTTACCGGCAAGTCTCTTTACTCGTACCGCAATGCATGATCCTGTGACTAACGCCTTAGTCACATTGAGCTCATTATGATGATGCATTACCGAGTGGGCCCAGAGATACCTCTCCGTCACACGGAGTGACAAATCCCAGTCTCGATCCGTGCCAACCCAACAGACACTTTCGGAGATACCCGTAGTGCACCTTTATAGTCACCCAGTTACGTTGTGACGTTTGGCACACCCAAAGCACTCCTACGGTATCCGGGAGTTGCACGATCTCATGGTCTAAGGAAAAGATACTTGACATTGGAAAAGCTCTAGCAAACGAAACTACACGATCTTTTATGCTATGCTTAGGATTGGGTCTTGTCCATCACATCATTCTCCCAATGATGTGATCCCGTTATCAACGACATCCAATGTCCATAGTCTGGAAACCATGACTATCTGTTGATCAACGAGCTAGTCAACTAGAGGCTTACTAGGGACACGTTATGGTCTATGTATTCACACATGTATTATGATTTCCGGATAACACAATTATAGCATGAACAATAGACAATTATCATGAACAAAGAAATATAATAATAACCATTTATTATTGCCTCTAGGGCATATTTCCAACATTTACTGCACATATACTACAGGTTTTCTAAAGTGTTCACTCACAAATATCCAGTACACGTGGGGTACAATGCATGTTTTAGTTTTAGTTAGCATGCATGCCGAGTTGCCAGAATATAGGTTCAGTTGGCTGGGATGCATGTTCAGTTGCACATTTATGAATTTTTTGTTGCACATATCTATTGGACAGTCAATTTGTTCATCCTTTTGTTCATTTGCAAACAATAACTACAAGTTGGTAGAATGCATGTTTAGTTTTTGGCTACAATGCTTTGTTGAGTTGGCTTTAATCATGTTTTAATTGGCCAGTGAATTTGTTTTAGTTGGCTTGTTTAACACATCCAGGCGGTAGAAACTTGTTTGGCATGCACCAAGTAGTTTTTGGCTTGTTTAACACATCCAACAGTAACATCAAGTAGGGTGGTGTGATGTGCCAGATTCACCTCTTTTTTGAAGCAGCTTCTCCATGGATTTGTGCTAGATCCATGGAGAAGGGGCTTTACATATGCCTACATATATGCAGTAGAAGAAAGGGGGAAGTGAAGAGGGGCAGAGGGGGCTTACCTACTTGATGTTACTGCCTGGTATGGCTCTGATCACCCTGCCCTTAGATCTTCTTTTTTGAAGCAGCTCCTTCTTCTACTTTGGGGCTCCCATGGCGGCTGTGTAGGAGGAGGAGGAAGGGCTAGGGGCGATTCTGTTGGATCTCCTTTCTGGCGTGCAGAAGAAGAAGAAGGCAGCGTGGGAGGGGCTGGGGCATGGGGGCGAGCGGGCGTGGGGGCGAGCTGGGGACAGCTGGCCACGTGGGGGGTGTGGGCGATTCTATTGGTGGCCGCTCGATCGGTCTGTTTGGTGGCCGGTTGATCGGTCGGTTTGGTGGCCCCTTTCTTTTCTGTTTCGCGGGGGACAGGGGTTACCTTTTTCAACCGGCCGCTCGGTTGCACTAGTGGGCAGCCGGCCGCCCACTAGACGCGTCCAAAAAAGATAGTAGTATGTCTCAATCTCACGCATGTTACTTTCTCGTCTCGCATTCTTGGACTATACTCCAGAAAAGAGGATTGCAAAAGATGCCGCGTCTGTTGTCTACAAGGCTTGCTCAAGTGATAGGTGAAGTCTTCAGGAAAGGTCATGGCTGATTGGCTGGGGCTACGGTTACCAATAAAGCAATTTTGAGTAAAGTGTTTGGGCTCAGTAGCGTGTGGTTATGCTTATTGTAGGTTTGTTGTTGCTGGGTGTAAGAGGGTATGTATCTAGCAAAGTGCATTTGGTGGCCGAGCTTCACGGAGTTCCTTTAATTTTTTTTGTGGAAAATACATTTCCTACATTTAAAAAAATTCTGAGAAAACGTACATACTTAAGCATGTATGTGTTGTATGTACAGATGAAATTTCATGAACATATATGTTTACAATTTTTAGCAAACGTATATATTTATATGTGATGTGCATAAAAAAGATAAATACATAGATTAAAATGGGCTTTTTCTTTCTGGTATTTGGGCCAGATTTTTATCTCTTTTGGGTAGCATTCAAATAATTGTATAATGGGTCTGTTTACGGCACATCTAGATACGCCCCACTTATTGCAAATCTAAGGAGTGTTTGACAAAAAACTACCACAATTGGGGCTTCGGTCCCACAGAACTACCATTTTTTAAAAGTGGCTGATAACTACCATAAAATTGGAAGTGCGTGACTAAAAACTACCAAGTTGACAATTTGACCGTTTTAGAGCATTTAAACCCGTTTCTGACAGCAGTGGCCCACATGTCAAGTGGACGACAACGGTAACGGCTAACGGCGCTCCGTCCCAGCCGTTAGAGCCGCTCGCTCGTCGGTTGCACCTGGTCGACCGGGCCGACCGGGCCGCATCGGACCAGATATAAGCTGGCCGACCGGGCTCGTCCCCACCTGCTCCCTCACTCTCCCCCGAACATACTTGCTAACCTTTTGCCTGTCAGATATTATTATGTATGTTCCAAATTTGTTACCACTACCAATGCAGCATCTCAGCTGAGTTAAAAACCAAGTCCAACTTTCTCCATCTTCCTTGTCAACCACACCAAAAGCTATGGATAACTTGATGAAACACCCAGTGGTTAACTTTCTCCATCCCTTCCTGTGGCAGCAAGAATTTGTTGTCCAGTGGTTAACTTGATGAAACACCCATCAAGCCCTGGATGCAGTAAAACATTAGCTACAGGCCAAATATGACCCAAAATTCAGAACGGTAAACTCAACAACAATTACCTATAAATGGTCTGCAACCATTCAGAAACCCTTCCTTTGATGCTGCCAGACAATAGAACATGTACTTGAATCTAGGAGTGGGTGCAGGATTTTCTGGGTCAACAAATGTTGTTACAATACATCTGCTCCCAGGGTTTGTGTCAAGAACAGCTTGAAGATAATCCCTCAGTCTCAAGTATTGTTGCTTGTGGTCCCCTTGCATGACATCAACAGCCTTCCTCCTTGCCCTATATGCCACACTTCTTGAAACATCAACTGAAAACTTAGTCTTAGACTTTTTTATTAATGCATCCACAGGAGCTCTAATGTCATCTCTCAATGCTGGTTGTAATGATTTGGACAACCACTTTGTAGTAACCTTTGTGTTCTCTGCACATGCTCCACAAGTGTGCAGCATATCACACTTCTTGATGCAGAAAGTTTGCTCACGAGCTATCTTAGAGGCACAGATATAAAAATCACATCCATGTGCTCTCTCTGAGCACCAAACAATAATCCTATCAGGGGCATTTCTCTGATACTGGAAATTCCTCAAAGTCCTGATGTGAAAATCCCTAAGTGCATCTCTGAACACATAAACATTGGTGAAGCACAGTCCCTTACAAAACTGTTCTTGTGGATCTGGAAGCTTTTCATTGAACCATACCCTTTCCTTCATCTTCTTCAACCTTCTCTTCCTACCACTTGGTAGTTTGAAAGCTCCTTCAATCTCATCTTCTTCATCACTAATTCCAGGATCACCAGGAAAACAAAATTCATCTGCTTCAGGAAACCAGTCTGGTTTTTCCTTCTTCTCAACCTCATGGTGTGATCTACTTGTTGGACCAGGATTTCTCACTGCCTTCAGCTCCTAGACCATTGATCTATTTTGTTTTGCAGCTTCTTCTTCAGAGGAGGAGCCTGTATGTAATTCCACATTGTTGCCATCTTCATCAGAAAGAAATTCAGACACATCAGTGTCACCTTCAAAATGGTTAAGGTCAGCTTCTCTCTGAAGATTGTTGTTCTTAAGCTCATCCTTTCTGTGTTTGGTTGCATCCACCAGCTTCGTGCAACTTTGTTGTGTGCTAATGCAATGTTCAGCAAAATAGCTATCTCTATTTTCATCTGCATTAGAAGGCTCATCTGCTCTGACAACTCGTATGTTCACAATCTTTTCCTTATCTAATTGGATCAACATCTGTTGCACATCATCTTCACAACCAACATGCTCTAGACCTTCTATTCCTTTCTTCTCATCAACAACATAGTACATATAATCATCAGCTCCACAGTCCTCAGACGCAATAAGAGAAACCAGAGTAATATATGATATGTCTGACTGGTAAATTCTTCTAACCACAGATTCTCTGGCTAGGAAATGAAACCAAATTTCCCACTTTGGGTCATCAATACTACAACATAGATTAAGATAGTTATAATTAAACGGCCTGGACAATATTAAGATTTCTGACAGTTAACTATTTTTCAGTTCTCTGACAGCTTGGATTCATTGAAAACACAACGCAATGTTAAGGTTGCTAACAGATTTCAATTTACCATTGTGCACAAACAGGGTTGTAATCTGAATCTAAGTGTGCAACTAGCCTATATATCATATTTCTAAAATTAACCTAAAATTACATAAACATTATGAGAAATCAGATGCCACACCTTGCTCCGCCAGCAGGACGAGGAAGCTTGCGCCGGCCTCGACCTACGCTTCTTCTCGTCGACGGTACTACAACCGGAGGCGGCCTCACCGACATCCACGGCTTCCAATTTTTTGGTAGTTATCAGCCACTTTTAAAAAAGTGGTAGTTCTGTGGGACGGAAGCCCCAATTGTGATAGTTTTTTGTCAAACACTCCAGATCTAAGTGACTCAATCAAGTATAAAAAATAAAATACCCACATTAGTCTCCATGTAAGATCAATTGCACAAGACTCAGATGTGCAATACTTATGGCACATCTAGATGTGCTTTAGCAAAACTATTGTATTGTTTGGTGAAATTTTTTCTATTCCTAACAATTATATGCAATTATATGTATTTGCTGGCCATGTCGCTGCCCCCCCCCCCATTCTCAAGAAAGCCAACCGGATCATCCGCGATTTTCTATGGCATGGACGCAAGGACGCCCGCTCTGGCTCCTGTCTTGTTAGCTGGGCACGAGTTTGCCGTCCGATCGAGCTTGGTGGGCTTGGAATCCGTGATCTGCACCGCACTGGCATTTCTCTTCGGGTGCGCTGGCTTTGGCTGCATGCCTCTGACAACTCTCGGCCTTGGTCACATCTTCAGCCGCCTTCGAACCCCGAGGCCCTGCGGTTCTTTCGCGCCTCGACGACTTGGTCTCTCGGCAATGGTTCTACTTGCCGCTTCTGGACTGACAAGTGGCTTCAGGGTTACTCTATCGTTGAGCTTGCCCCAAGCCTTACAGCCCTTGTCCCGAGCCGGCGCCGTCGCTCGCGCACTGTCGCCTCGGGCTTGCACGATCGCATGTGGATCAGCGACATCCACGGCCACCTCAGTCCGGCTGCTGCTCTTGAGTATTTTGACCTCTGGTGCTGTCTGCAGGTCATCGTCCTTTCCCAGGAGCCCGACACCATCTCTTGGCGGTGGACGGAGAACGGAACCTACTCCGCCTCCTCTTGCTACAACGCCTTATTCATCAGCTCTACGTCTTCCGAGCATTGGCGTCTCATGTGGAAATCTGGGGCCCCCCTCTCCGTCAAGTTCTTCCTCTACCTCGCCTCTGTCAACCGGTGTTGGACGACTGACCGGCTTGAGAGACGCGGTCTACCCCACGAGCCTGCCTGCGTCCTATGCTCCCAGCACGACGAGGCCCTTCACCACCTCTTGATTGGGTGTGTCTTCTCCTGCATCATCTGGCACGGCATCCTTTCCTGGTGTTGCCTCGAGATCCCCGTGCCGGATGGTACCCTCGACTTCCTGAGCTGGCTCAGTTCCGCTCTCGACACAATTGCCATGGAGAAACGACGTGGGCTATCTACTATTGCCGCACTCACGGCCTGGTCCCTCTGGCGCCATCGCAATGCGGTCATCTTCGACAAGATTGCGCCCTCCTCCTCCTCCCTCCTGATGGTGATCAAGGACGACGCCCGCTCTTGGGCCTATGCAGGAGCCAAAGGACTTAGCAACATTATCCTTGTAGTGTAGCCTATGTTGCATGGGCTGAGCAACCCATCTCATGCTCTCTTTGTATCGTGTGCACGCCTCGTAATGTACGTGACCATGATGCCACTCTGTATGTTCTACCCCTTCTATCAATACAAAGATACGCTGACAATAGCGTATTCGTGAAAAACTATGTATTTGTAAAAAAATAACTTTTTTGAAACTTTCAAATATATGTAGATTTTTTTCAAAAGAAGCCTCGTTGGCTCCCATCCTAACAAACGTTGCACTCTGTGTATCTTCCCTAGTATAGTGTTTAGTTTTTTTAGGGAAGTTCAATTTTTAGTTTAGCACCTTGTTGTAGGCTGACAAACTGTATAGCTAGCCAAACGGGGCGGGCCAACCAGGCCAACCCGCAAGCACGCCGGCACGGCCCGCCATGAGCCAGGCACGGCACGGGCTAAAAGGGTCGTGCCCGGCATGCGGCACGCCTTGGGCCGTGCCTGGGCCTAGAGGCGGGGCACGCGGCCGGCACGACCCGGCCCGTTTATTTTCTATATATATTTTTTCAGAATTTTTTTTATATATACCAAAAAATACGTCCCAATAAGCCTAAAAAACAGCCCAATAGGATGAAAATTTGCAGCCCAGCATGCTAAACGGGCCAACGTGCCGGCCCGTTTACTAACTAGGCTGTGCCTGGGCCTAGAAGCGCAGCACATGGGCCGGCATGGGACGGCCCATTTACTAAATGTGCCCCCATGGGCCGGGTCAGGCCATGCCGGGCCGGCCCATTTGGCCAGCTATGATGGGGTGTATGGAGCTAAGGTGTCTTACTTGTAAAATACGCCAAAAAAATTCTTGCTTGTAAAAGACTCTATTTTCTTAAATGAAAATGGGGCTTTGAGCTCCTTTGATGGGGAAAAAGTTTCTATTGCGCAGACATTATATGTGAGCTTGAGCTCACAGGAGCTCGTATGAACAGTACAATCCGAAAAATTGTAAAAAAAATTCCCTGATTATCTTGGCAGGAAATATTGATGTTTCTTTACATGCGTACAAATTTTCAGGATGGAATCACATTTGTGGAGGTGTGGGAAAAAAACAAAATTGATGCTCCAAAAAGAGTGTTTTGGAGGTGTTTTGGAGCATCAAATTTATTTACTTTGTCCACACCTTCACAAATGTGATTTCATTGCGAAAATTTGCATGGGTGTAGAAAAATCATCAATGTTTCTTGCCAAGAAAATTCAGAAATTTTTGATTTTTTTACTATTTTTTTGAAATTTACTATTCATCCAAGCTCACAATAGCACTTTGGTATTGCGTTTGCTTTCCACTGCTGCATGTACGACGCGGCAACCGTGGTAGAGTAGGTGTACCCCATTCTTTCATGACATTACCGTCATAGAGAAAAATATTCCGTCTTGTAAGCATATGGTTTGTAACTCTATTCATATTTGGTCTAGAGATTGAGATCGATTTAACCCTTCATCTAATTGTGGCAAACTACAATTTTATTGAAATGGATTCTCTTGCATAAGCTTTGCGATTCGTTATTATTCCTCTCTCATGCGTGAGTAATCCCCCATAGGCGTGGGAGATGTAGGGGATTGATGAGATTAATCTGTTCATAATCTATATGTTGTTATTTGTGAAACCACAATCATTAGGTTGATTATCTGTGGAGAGTATAATGCTTGCTGTTCAATTTAAGGATTCAGACAACATGATCCGGACACCTACATAGGTAACCACGTATTGTTAGCGAATGAGTGACTTGCAAGTGATAGATGTTGGTATCTATGATCAACTAAGGCAATATGAAGATAATGGGAAGCCACAACACGTAAAGCGTTGGTCTGATTTAGCGACCTTAATTGTGGAGCCGGCCAGGAATATGGTAATGGGGAGGCAGGACAATAGAGTCAAACAATCCCGGGAAGAGGAGTTTGATTATTCAAGGGTGTGACTCGCCTATTGAACCTAGAATACTCAAGGTAGAATCACATGAATACATGTCTATAACCGTTGCACTATGACATTTGATATCCACCATTACTCGAGTCTCTTTGCGCCTAATATTTTCATTGCAGACAACTCACGGTTATTTCCTGTCCTTTATTTTTCCGTTCTTTGTTGGCTGTTCTTACTACTTTATTTTAGTCCTTAATTACTTGTCTTACACCACCATCAAGCATTCGCATTAACACTCTCCTCATGTTGTTCGTTGGGAACAATACTAGTATATTGGGATATTTACACGAAGGCGATACGTTAACACTGTGTGTCTTGCAGGTCATCAGTTAAACATTCCATAGCACATACTTGTTGTCAAAAGTGATAATTCAATCAATACTTTCAACATACACAACATATTTGGAATTTCAATTTCATTCAAACATGATTCGGGTCCAATATATTAAAAGATCTACAAGATCACTCAAATGGATCACATTGCAGCATTCAACCAACAACTAAGATAATAACAGCCCTGCAACTAAACCAACCAGAAAGATCATCATGCCATAAAACACACATCTATACATCAGAATCATGTTTTCTCTCACATATTGCCCTAATTTCTTAAATACTATGCATTCTTCTTCTCCAACTCCTCTCTCGCAGCAGCAATTTCTCTCCTTCACTTGACTAAGTAGTAACATCATCCTCCGGCCTCCATACGTTATCCCGAAGATCTCCCAACAATTCATGCAGAAATTGCATCTTTGGTCGGTAATGCCACCCAATGAACCCATGTTGTTCAATTGATGCAAAATATAAAAAAACAGAACTAGAGAAAAATACCGAAGGAGCGACAGAAGAAGTTGACTGTGAAATCGAGCTTAGTTGAGCATCCGCGCATGCATAGTACCTCCTTCTAGGGTTTGTTGGACTTCAGAATATTCACGGTGGCGCCTTCCTTCCACATCGGCTACAGTTCTTTGTCGGCTCGTACTCCATTGGCTATCATTGATAGGACACCACAACCTTGCTTGCCCGCCTCTCCTTCAAAGCTCACCACCGTAAATGATATGAAGCACTCGAGGGCAAAACCATCGTTATTGTCGTCGCAAGAGTCAGAACCCTAATTTTGTTCCGCACCTCGCCTGGTATGAATATGTGATTGGGTGTGAGAGATAACCACACGTGGCGCCATTAATTTGGTCCGAGTCAGCAAAACCTGGTGCCATGTCACCAAATCCACTCCTAAAACGGCGTGAAGGGCACTAATGACCAAGATCATAGAGTGTGAGGTGTCTTCCCTGAAAAAAAGTGTGTGCCGTGTCGGTTTCAGAGATTCAGTCATTCAGATGTGAGAGTTTGATCGAAAATGTTTACGGAACCATGGTTCAGCCGAACCTACGCTCGACACCATTGATTTCTAGACACTATTCATGAGGATCCATACATGGTTGATTAAAAAATGCAGTTGGCATGCATGTCTATTCATGAGGATCCATGTATAATTGATTAAAAAATGCGGTTGGCATGCATGTCACAAATCCACATGTAGTAGGATGTTAAATCGTACGGCATGGATCATAAGTTCGGCTAAACCATGGTCCTGAATCACGTCTCTCGAGTTTGATCCGAACAAAACGTGAGTTGAAAACAGATATTTGTGTTATAGGAGTACGTAGGTGTTTGCTGACCCATCACTTGCGCGGGTGCGAACCGGGCGAGATGCTGGCGTGGTAGACACCAGATAGGCAGAGGGCTCGCCGGGGCGTTGATCGCGTACGTACCAAAATGTTGTCTCTCTCTTTTACGCTAATTATTACCATCGGGCAGGTTCCACTAGAAAGCACGAAGCCATAAACAACACTAACAACGTACATGAACAAAAAGGAAACGAAAGCGATACTGCTGGCAAGTGGGAGCGATCCATGCCCATGCCATTAGCAAAACAGAGACGGGGATTGTGATCTGGGGCGGGCTGGTTCTCTGCACCTGGCGTGCGTGACGACTGACGAGGAAGCCGGCAGGCGCGAAGAAGTAGCCCGTGCATGCCGCGATGCGCCACGCCCACGTGCGCAAGTCCCTCCGCGGTGTGATTGCTCAGTTTCGGTATTCGGCGACTCGGTCCATGCCCACAATGACACATCTTCTTTTTCGTTGAACACACAGTACAGACGCAAGCTCTCATACATACACGCATACACGCACCTTTATAAATGCACACATGCACACAATATCTCTACGAGCACCTTCGAGAGACTGAGCCGGCATATTATCTTGAGATTTACAAAGGCATCGTAGGCGTCTCGTCGTTGACGAGAACGTCTCCTCTCCACTGAAAGCGCATCGCCGGAAATCCTGAAATAAATCCAGAAATAAAACGAGCATCAGGACTTAAACCCTAATAGGCTGTGGATATCACTGTTCCTCTAACCATCAATTACAGAATTACAAGTTTGGTTCGCAATGACGTATCTTCTTGTCCTACATCCTACTACTCCCCCGATCCACATTACTCGTTGCTGCCGCCGCCGTCGGACAGACGGGGTAATCAGGGTGTTGACTGTTGACTAGGTACCTACGAATGTGAACACCAACGGCGTCAGGTCAAGTCAAGGTGAAACTAGACATTTTAGGTGTCAAAAAAGAGAGAGATGAAAGTAGACATCTCTCAGTCTCACGCCTGTTATTCTCTCGCGTCGCTTTCCACTACTGCGTGTACCGCGTGGCATGGCAAGCTCAAAAAAGCTACAGTACATATGCATGGCAAATATTTGTAATGCTCTGTTGCAATTACTCTATCAGCATACATTTTTTTGTGACATAAAGTTGTTATTGAAATCCTCTCCTCTTCTTTTGCGGGTGGAGTTGTTATTGAAATTCGTATGGAGAAGTGTTTACATGTCATATATCACAAGACATGACACATGATGGTGTGTAATTGTTGATCAAAGGTATTTCCTTTGACACAAAACACACCATGTATTTTGAAATGGATGGACTACGATAGAACAAAATAAAATCAATTAAAATTATTAAAAAAATCATTCATGTCACATCAACAATGGCACACTATAAGGAAACTTTAAGTTCC